>NW_010321151.1:30262-42516 GCF_000700745.2 Antrostomus carolinensis
AATTAGCTTTGTAATCACAGTGAGGGAAGCAATGCAGGCAGGAAAAGAGCAGTGATTCCATTAACTCTTTCTTATCTGCAACCACAGGAGCTTATAAATTGCCTCACAGTTACAATTCTCAATTATCAAGCAGATTAAATTCCATCAGGCAACTTGTGACGTCTATTTTAGTGGAAATCCTACAGGTGCTTAGTTTATCTCCCCATTTGCAGAAGAGCCTATACTCTGAACTTCACCATTCTGACAAACTGATCCAAGAACTTCGCAAGGAAATTGTGGCAGATATTTCCTCTCCTCTCTCATACTGCCTTTTGTTAATCAAAGGACTAACAGAATCTGCAGAATAAATTACAACTGAAAAATTAACAGAAGTCTGCCTTGATGAGCTTAGAGCATAGTCTAGTGAATATTTTTTTCCTTAGTACCCTGTTGAATGCTTGAAGGTGAACTTGTAATACACTCACTGGCTATAACCATGGTTTGTATTTGCTCATATTGCTCTTTATTAACCTACTGCAACTGTGAGGAGCTTGATCTCATTAGAGGGATTGCAGCCATCCTCATGCAATTTAAACCTGAAGGGTAATGCATGGTCCTTAAAAGAAAAACTAATTGCAGGAGGAGTCCAGTCTATCTGTAGGTACTCATAACTGGAGACTGAGAGATACAAAAGAGAAAAGCAATAAATTAAACTGTGATCCATGTAATGTTGATCTAAAAAATGATGGATGATACAGCTGATTGCAACTTCTTTAAGGGTCTTCTCACTCATGTTTTGTAGGGTTAGATTTACATTGGTACTTATGAATATTCATTATAGTAACCTTCACAGCGATGTGGTTAAAGGTCCTATACTGATTAATTGATGTTAACGAGCCATTCTAACTAGGTAAGGAACCTTCCACCTCTACGTGACTGATTGGGATTTGGGGATTTTACATTGGTCAAGAGAAATTGAAAATCAACAAGAACATTTCTAATTTGGATCAATAATCTCATGAACTAGAAGAAGGAAATCACTGTTGGATAGCTGAACAGTGCGTGGTTAAGTGAAGTTCACGGCTCCTCTTGTTCCAGACACATGTGGTATACACATGGCTAGTTAGGATATTTCTAAGCAAAATTTTAGCCAAAATTCAGATAATATTTTTCCAGTGAAATTTTTTTTAAAGTATTTATTTATTTTAAAGTATTTAATACTAAGTACTATAGTTTTTGTGAAGCAGTATAAAAAATAAGGAAGATAAGCAGAATTATTCCAGGAATTTATTCTAATTTCATATAAGGTAGTTGATAGCAGATACCTTTCTATAGGATCTCTATCAAGGATAGATTACTTTAGCTAAGCACTAGAACTGAGTTTTTCACAAAATCTAAGTTCACAGAAGTCAATTATTTTAAAAAAGAAAGAAAAAAAAAAGGAAAAAAAAAACCCCTAAACCACCTCTCAGAACATTCTCAAAAAGCAGCCTTGTTATAACAGTGCAGCATAGATGGTCACAAACCTATGAATGGATTCAAGTAGGAGTTTCTTGAATCACACCACAATGTCACACACAAACAATGTCAGGGAAACAAACACTCTTCAAATGTGAATTTAACTTTAAAAATACTTGATTCTATGAAAGAAACACAAGTGTGATTTATTAAATTACAGCTAATTTTAAAATTGTCTAACTATAAATTTCTAGGATAGATTTTATATTTCATCTTCTACGTCAAGAAAGTTCCTTCTCACGTACAAACCCACACAGCTATAAATTTCCTTTTAGTTTTTGTACCAAGCTATTAATGTCTCTAGATCAGAAACCCGGATGAATTATATATTCAAAACAGTCACTTTGTGATTTTGTGTCTTATAACCAGGCACCACCAAAACACTCTCCAGAATGTTTGTCATGATATTGCTTTTGAGAAAGGAGGACTCAGAAGACTTAGAAGAAGATAAATAAACAAAAAGAAAACAGTAGCAAAGTATCTATATTAATCAGTGGCAAAAATAAATGTCATTTTTAACTCTCTAAAGACGTTACATATTTAAAAAACAAAGAAATTATTCTAACTTCACATTAAGGCACAGTAAAGGTTGTCTTCAGAATAGCATATATTTTCTACTGGTTTAGATTTTAATATTTATTTCAATGGAATTGTACCAGTGTACCCCAAAGACCTTATGCCTGCCATGTCCCACACTTCTCAGAGATGACAAATGCTTACCACTTCTTTCAATTTAGGGGTGGAGTACACATAGGATTAAAAAGAGAGAGAGAGAGACATAAAGTCTTGCCCTTCCATATGCAAAACACACACATTCTATTTCTCAACTTCAAATCTAAGAAAACCTGACATAAATTTCAGATTTCAGAGCTCATTATCATTTGCATAATCATGTTTACTTAAGGAAGGTATTCTCCTGCACTTAAGCATGGTCAGCTCTCACTGGCTCTAGCAGGAATCTATCACCTATGTTAGAAGTCCCAGGTATTTCAATTCATCTAAGCACTGAAGTCCTGAATATCACATCAATGATCAGAAGCTTGAATTCAACTCTACAATTACCCCTTTCCCATTTCCTTCTTTTGAGAGAACACATAATTGTTGTAGTAATGTGCATCAGTAGGATTAATTCTGCAGCTTTTTGTATCTTCAAGAAGGATTTAGTACAAACTGTGTATTATGACTACATGAATCTAATCTGTACATGAAGCCATGTATTGAACTTCAACAGTGCAGAATTCCTTGCCATTGACTCCTGGACTGCAGCTCTGGCTCTTAGGATGTTAATTGTATAACTCCCCTTGCTAGAGAAGATTAATTTTTTACTTTTATATTTACTTTTATAGTATCTCTGAGAGTAACCTAGTGCCAAAGGGTGAATTTACCTCACTGTGCAAGTGTTTTAATTAAAACAAGCCATGTAACATTCAAGCATTTGAAAACAAACTGAACCCAAAGCACGAAACCAGAGCAATCATCATGGCTAGCAGCTTGGTAGGGGGCTGTAACCCCTGGTGCCAGCAAACCACAGTGCTTGCAGCCCTGTGAGCTTTGCACTAGCCAGTATCTGGCTGGGCTATTCCAGTGCCAGTACCAGCAATTTCATGCTTCATGGGGAGCACTTCAGAGGACTGCACTGATTGAAGCCAAATGCAGTTAACTGGAGGTTTAGAGGTGGATGATTGCTGGACCAGACAATGCAGAAGAGCTCTCAATGTCCAAGAACATCAAAGCAGAGGAAACAAAACTTCAGTCCTTCAAACACAAGAGGCTTCAAAAACCAAAAGTTTGGAGTGTCTAATTTTCTGCATGGCAAGGGCTTCTATTGAATTCACTGATAGATTTTTATAAAGAATTAAGACTTGTATAAGCAAGTATCACAAAACAGATATTTCTTACTGCTGCTTTCCTACCTTGTTGAAATGAATTTTGATACCTAAAAGGGAATTTAGACCATGTAAAAAATCATAATGAAAACAGAGGTAATGAAGAGCACTACAAAGGAGAAACAATTATGCACGATAAACACTCTCATGTTTTGAGTAGAAGTTCCAGGAACTTGAAAAGATTAGATTAAATCCAGCTCATTAAGTCCAATAACTCAGGCAGAAGCAAATTTAAGGTTAAGACTAGGTATGTAGTTTTCTGCACTTGTTTTGTGTAGTGTTGAATACATTTAAATATTAGCACATTGCAAATTTAAACACTTGAATTAAAATATACTTATTATAATGCCACCACAAAAAGAACTGTGGGTAGTCTACATAGCGTACTTTTGGACAGAGATTTGAATTCTTGTTTAGAAAGCTCTTAGACTGCCTTGAAGAAGATTATAATCAATCTCTATTGTTTGTCCAGTGGGCTTTGCAAGAGAGAGTAAAGCCTGAAGGATGCCAATATTTATAGCTGAGAAATTAAATTTTATTTGACAGTGACAGTAATCACAAAGAAAGAAAAACAAAACAAAACAGAATGTTTCAGTGGTTAATTTTTCTTTTCCCTTCTGTTGCAACTGCTCTATTAAATTTAATGAAGTTCTCCCTAAGCTTTTCAAAGCAGTGAGCTTTGAAGAAACAGAGAGGGGAAACAGCAATGCCTAAGGGAGGATTTTCCTAAACAAGATACTGGGAATTGTGTAAAAAAAATCCAGCGTAGACAAGTTCATGCACAGCAACAGTCATATAGAAAAGTCTACATTGTTCTAATCAGATGGCGTTTCTCCTGCAGTCCATCTGGTAGAACATTATATTTAGGTCCCTTGGGGTAATTCCACCACATGCTCTTTTCTGTGAGACAGTTTATTAATTTTTTTCTTAATGTGTTTATTCCATGAGTCACGTGGTAGCTGCTAGTGGTAGATTTGTGAATGTCACTGTGTCCTTGATGCAACAAAGACCTCTCTACTTTACAGCCATACTATGAAGCCAATCATTCTGATTACTATGGAAGTCATCAGATATTCCATGTAAGACTGGAATTATAGGCATTTTGCTCCTATATTTGACAGTTTTTATGTCCCACATAAAATCTTTGCAACAGTCAGACTCCTGGTCGTGTGACCACAATAATTCATTCTTCCTGTGAAAAGGGGAATTTTCCTTGAGAAAAGATCATCTCCACAGTAATTTCTTACAGATAACCAAGCAGTCTCTTTTTCTACCATTTCTTTTAATGCTTATCTGTGTTCATGAACTATTTGATCCACATATATTCCCTGTTTAATAAGGATGATGTGAGAAAAGCATTCACCTTTTCTAACAGACATGAATTAAGAAAATAATAATAATAATAAAATCATTACTAGATCATTCAGTGATCTAAATCCCAGAAACAAGCAAGTGTGCCTCAGACCTTTCAATATTCGTATTTGTTGAAAATATCATAGGAATCAGTAGAGTTAGACAGGATTGAACTTAGCCCAGTGACATCTCCTAGATCAGGTGTCTCCTACTCCACAGGGCATTGCTTTGTGACAGCAGGTTTAGTTCACACCAATCCCATGGACAACTACTAATATAATGAATATTGACCTCTCATTTCTGTTTCATTACACTTATCTTTCCACCCACATACAGTAATATAATGATATATGATCACCAGTTGTCATTAGCAGGTTTCACTCATGTTGTCAGATCATGTCAGAAGTGGGTGCAGAATAAGGAAAATGGACAGACTCAGTTCACATAAAAATGTTGAGATAATAAGAACCCAGCTGAACCCAGCTGATGCAAATTCATTGGAATACCAACAGGTTCAATACAGAAATATTCTTCCAAACCTATACAACTGGTCATTATCTACAGATCAGGATGAAACTGTTTTATCTTTCACCAGGCAATGAAAGGGACTGCATGCTGGCATATGGACAGTGAGACAGAAGACAGAGGTTATTCTTAAAGTCATTACATTTTGAAAATAATAAAAGATATTATGATTTCATTTTGGACCAGATTATATTTTTACAGAAACACAGACACATTTTTGGGCACATGAATTATTGCCAGGTCTGAAACAGAAACAGCTATCCAAACAGATGAAGGATTTATGTGTCAGAAGATAGACAGCTTTTTTGAACCATATTACATGCTAATTTGTACCTTGATTTGCACCCCATTTATACCCTTAGATCATCATAAACAACAGTTCTGTTATAATAATTCATCTTTATATAGACGTGGCATCTTTGACATCTTACTGATAAACAGCAGACTTCTTGGTGTATTTACATGGGTTTTCAGGATTATGCAGAAGGTCATTCATTTTTTTTCTCTTTTGGAAAAGGAGAGACAGAGAAAATAAGCATTTCCAATGCAACTTGTTTAGTAAAAGAACCTTCCAAATGTAAACCAAGCACTGCTGATCCAGTACTGTCCTCCTCAGTTTGCCAAGAGACAAACAATGCAGACAAATGGATGCAGACAATCACATGTTAGCTCTGCCAGTGCTTAATCTGGTGGATCGTGACCCAGCTTCAGTCTGGGAAGTGTGCAGCCACATCAGTGTAGATCTCTGCCCACTGAATTTAGCATGGCTTATTAATTCAAACATAGCACTATACTGTGCCATACACAGCGGTTGGTGGGCTCCCAAATCAATGTTAACAAGCAGCATGAATACATGGCTGTCTATAACCATCTTTGTAGTCACACCTGGAACGTAACTGTAACTAAGAGTAGCAGGACTAGGTCGCAGCACAGTTAAATTTAGCTGAGTATATTGCCTCAAACAGTGGCTGAGATTGCAAGGAAAGAGGACAAGAACAGTGCAAGCATATATAACATTTGCTTTGTAAACTCTCACACCTGCAAGGACATGAAATGTTCTTTAATGCCTACTAATCCACCCAACTAGTGACATTTCAAATGACTTATTATTGCGCAGGTGGGATGCAGCAGTAGGTATGAACTGGTGTCACTAGAACACTGAATGTTCTTAAGTAGCTGTAAATGTATTAAGGTACTAAATGTACTAAAGGCAAGTGCCATATTTTTTCTGACAAAGAAATGAAGCTTGAAATAATTACACCTAAAACATACTTTCTGGCTGTATATTGGCCTCAGATTTTTTGCATGCAGGACTGTCTGTGGGGTGGAAAAATTCTTCATATAATATTGTGGCATCCTGGTCTTCATTAAGACAGTATGCACTCCTTCTAAAGGGCAGCACACATCTGAGAATTTCAAAGCATTTAATCACTCAGCTCTAAGAAAGGCTTTCTCTCTAAGCTTAAACTAGATCATTCCACTTACAGACAGAAAAATCTTTAAGCTGTGACCTATACATAATGAAAAAAAAAAAAAAAAAGGAATGTTAAGTTGATACTAAGTTGAAGTTAAAACATAAAAAAATGACATTTTTATGTTAGCCCTCAGAATAAAAAAAAAAACAACCGATCAAAGCCTGGAAATGAAGAAACAGTCCGTAGCTCAAATTTTATACAATGTCATGTGTTTGCCATATTACTAATATGCAACATAACTACCTCTTACATAGTTAAGTGCTTTTCTGAGCTTGTCAAGAGGAAAAGTTGACATGTGAAAACTAAGACATATGAGGGACATCATCTATTGCCTAAATTCACCATGTATATTGGAGACACATCTTTGAACTTAATCAAGGTTTGCCCCATCACCAATTCAGTGCTCTTTCCACAAAGTTATATTGTCCAGTGTCCATTACATTTTAAACAAAAAACCATTGCATCAGTTCCTGAAAGTTCACCAACATGTTTGTCTACTAAAAAACATGTTTCATAAAGGCTAGGTATTGTACACAGCTCAGAGCATCTACCTTTAACTTCCACATTACTGCAACTGGGATACACTGGTTCAGCTCCACACAAACCTCTTGTAGCATTGCTTAAATGGAGTAGAGATTGGTTTGTGAATAACAGCAAGGTCAGTTTCTTATATCTCTCTAATTAGTGATAATTTCTGCATACTAATTGAGTGAATGGCAGAAAAGAATCAGTAAGCCTACTCTAGCAGAGAGTCAGTAAAAGAAATACAGATGAAAATTGTATCTGTGCCTTTCTAAAATCAGTTAAAATTTGTTGCTAGACTTAATTTTACTTGGTAGTGAATAATAGGGTGGTAAATGCTATTTTAATTCATATTCACAGACATCTTTATCCTCTGAAATACTCTCAGTCCCTACTTCAGTTGCTGAGTCTTTTACAGGGTCTAGGCCCTGGTGATCTAAAGTACAGACATACCTCAACCTCCTTTCAGCTGCTGTCCACAGGCAGTTTGCAAGGGTCACTGTTGTCATCACTGTAGTACAGTTTGTAACAGATAACCAGAGAAAACGACTGCATGCCTTTTAAGGGTACTGAATATCCAAAAGCTAAAATAAACCATCTTAATTACTAGAGGTTGGGAGAACACAATAGATCAGTTGACCAAGCTCATATTAGCAGAGTGAAAACTCTGCTATTTAGTACTTATTCCATACTGGCTAGATTTCAAATTTAATCTGATTTGTGTGCAATGGAACGGAAACAAGGATCACACCCAGGTGTACACATTAGCAGATTCCACAAACACCTAACACTATCAGATGTCTCTTTCCACAGAATAGAGTTGACATACATCCTGATGAATGCCTCTGCCTTTTCCCATCTTCATGCAAACTCACCAAATGCATCATATGGAAAGGGAAGAACAGCTAAGACAATAGTGATTTCATTCATCTGTGATTGTCAAGATGACAGAGACGAGGACCCTGCTCATTCATTCCCCCATTCTTGCGCTCTTCCCTTATGCCTCTGTGTCATTGCTTATGCTCAAGAAAATAAATTCAGGGGGACTCCTTGTCCCATTGCATGAACTCATAGTAACAGAAGTTCTCTATGAGAGATAACACCAGTTCTTTCTCGCCTGCTCTGCAATAATGGCTTTCAGATAGCCCCAATAAAATATATTCTTTTTTCTTGTTCGTGTCGAAGCTCACACTGCACAAACATTATTTGTATTGATGGGAACTGACATAACCATTCAAGTCAAACTACCATAGCAAATCTTTCAGTGCTTCTAGGTTCAGCAATTGGTAAGCATAAATCTAGAGGTTTTGGTGCAAATCTCGTTTAGCCATCTGTTCTGTAAAAGCAGGCTCAAATTTATGGAGACACTCAAAGTGCATAGTATGAAAACAACGAAGTATAAGCATGACCTTACCATTTCATAAATGTTCACAAATCTTTCTCCCTTTTGAATTTTGCACTTCATACTTTTTTGGGCTAAGACAAAAACTGTTGACTACATGTCTGCTTCTCTGTTGGTTGCTTTCTTAAATTGGTTGCCTTTATCAAACTTCAAAACTGAAAATAAACTCAATGTGCTTATCTTGTTGACATTTAGACTATGTCAGAGAAAACTTTATGTGATAGCAAGTTTACCAACTCTATAGACACTGTCTATATCAGTCTGCAGGCTTAGCAGAAATAGCCTGAAGTAACAAAGACAGCCAGCAGTCATAGTAGCACTGGACACTCCACAGTGAATACTTCATTCAATACACCTTCTTCAGTTTATAATTTCTGCATCTATTTGTGCCTGGGATACATTTTCCCTCCACATATCTGGCATTTGTCCTGTTGTACAGTATGTGAGTATCAATTTCCTTGCCTGGCAGGCATTTCTTCCAGCATTAATTTGTGAAGGTTTGGACCCAAAACGGGATCACATGCATTCCCCTTTACAGGCAACCTCTTTTTACTCAGCTATTCCTGCTACACACAAATTGTTTGAAATAATTCTTAGCTATAGTTTGATTCCAAATTTCATATACATCTGATCCTATGTCTAATGCATTTTCTATGCAGTTATCTATCTTCTCTGCTCTTGATTGTAAAAATTCAAAGTTGAAGAATAATTAGAAAGAAAAAAAAATCTGTACACCTTTAAAAATAATTTTAAAAATATCTTTGACTCTTCAGACACAAAATCACATGGAGAACCAGGTGGTAAAATGATCCCGTTAGTGAAAAGTCAAAGCAGATAGTTCCTACACCAGGAACAAATAAAGGAAACTTTCCACACACTTTCCTCTCTTCTTTAGCACCCACTGTATAGCCATGAAAGCTGTGAAAATATTCAAAGTAGGGTATAAACTACACTTTTGCCTGAGACTTTGGTGAAGAGAGGCCAGGCTCTGAGACCGAGTACTTAAGTTACCTTCTGCACATCAGATGTAGGAGTAGTTCCCTTCCTCTGGACCACAGAGAGTGTCCTGGCTCTGTCTTTTATTTTCGTACCTTCAGAAGCTACATGTGATCTCTCCATGTCACAGTGCCACTTAAGTTCTGAGATTTCAAAGCTATTTCATTTTCTAAAAGGAAAGACATGAAAGATATCTACTCTGCTCAGATTCTGTTCACTGAAGAAACAATGGCTCTTTCAACATGGATCTTTCAAAAAACTAAAAAAAAAACAAACCCAAACACAAACACACTGTGTAATTAATTCAAAACCAGAAATGTAGTTTTGTCAAATAAACCATGTTTTCTTGCTTCCAGGAATCCTATTAAATAGAACAGATTTCAGCAAATGTGAAATGGCTGTTACATGGAAAATATAATCTCATCTCTCTAAAAGCAAAGGTTCTCTATCTCCAAAGCTATCAATTCAACACCTTTTCATGGCTTGGCCTTCATTCTGTAATAATACTAGCAGCAGTGTTGTCCTGTTCCTAAAATAATAATTAAAAAATCCTGTATTCTTTCATAAAATGTCATGAACTTTTCATTTTAATTTCCAAAATCACCCCAGAGCACCAAATGACAGTTACTACTAAATTAAACCAATGCATGCATCAAATGGCAGATCTCAATTTCTTTACAGGCTGAACTATCACATTGTGTGTGTGTATATGGGGTGGGGGGAGAAAGAGAGAGAGAGCACACATCTATATATAGAAACACACATACAAAGGCAGATATACGTACACAGCATACTGAAGGTTGAAGTGATGTCTCCATTTTATCTAGAAAGAGACCAATATTCTATAAATTACTTTTCATATATTACATACACCAATACATCCTAAATAGAAATAACTGATTTATTCATTGTGAAATACAACTAAATTTTGAGGTTACAAGTCTGGCAAGAAACATATATTCTATCTCTCAGTGTGATAGCTTAGATTTCAGCAGAGGACAACTGGAGGACATCACAGTAGAAATTACTCTATTATGCCAGCTGCTAAAACAAATGGAAACACTGAATTACAGTATACAGTACTAAAAAGGAACATTTTACTAGCACAGACTTGTCTAATAAAATTTTGTGAATGTCAAATCTTTAGCCACAAGGACACCCAAGACATAAAGGAATTAAACAGATGTTTTACATGCTGAGCAGAGAAACAGCAATGTTATATTCTTATCTGCTCCTCAATTGAAATACCTTTCCTATTTGGTCCTTTTATTCTGCCAGCTCCCATTTTCACATTGTCACAAACATATGAGTTAACTTGTATATATATGGCTTATTAGGCTAGCTGCTAGAGCTTGGTATCCCAATAGTCCTTTTGGCAATAACTGATTGACAGAGCACAGAGGGCACAGAGCTTGACTTCCACTGAAGTTAGAGAGAGTAACTGTCTGTATACCTTTGAAAGCCTCAGGTAAGTAAATGACTTCCAACTTTTTCCTAAGTTTCTCCACAAACAATGGTAATCTCATTATGGAATGCCTCATTTGAGGCAGAAGTTTCACTAGGTTTTGCATTGTTGACTACCTTGTTTTGAGTAGACAGGTTAGTTTTATTTGTTCGAGCAAAAGTACTATAGCAAGTTTAACAGCTTCTTTCTCTTACCTCCAACCACCTGTGGGATCACGCTGCTGCAACACGAGCTAGCAATGTTTTTCAGTTGTGTTGTATTTTCTTTCACAGATTTCCATCAGTTCTCCATTGCTTTCAACTTCAGCATAAAAGGCCAAAGGTACCTCTATGTCAGAATCGCCACAGTGCAAATGGATGTACAAGATGCAAGACTTGAAGACACAGCAGAAAGAATACAGACAATCTCTAACTTTACTCAGCTTCTGAAGCTCCATTGACTATAAAGCCTCACTCCACAGAACAGAAACATTCATGTGAATTGGTGTAATTATTATCTATCTTCTTGTCTGTTGTGGGAGTCTAGAATGGACTATACTAACTTAACATACAGTTGCACCAGTGTCTCTCTGAACCTTTCTATCTAGTCTTAGTAACAATATTATGAGAAAAATGATTTATTTTGTGGTATCTCATGAAAAGACTGAAAGAGGATGTTAAGCAAGACTTCAAAATTCCTGTATTTTAATGAATCACAGATTGAGATAAAGCAGCCTTTTTCTAGACCTAAATTATACGTTGAGTTCTGCAGAATCTTGACTGTTAGGACATCCTGCCCAATTAGTCAGAAATGTGTAAGTGGAGCCTAACAGAATTAAACCTTGATGAAGGGGAAATATATGTGGTAAAATATCTCAAATTATCACCCAGTTATGTGATTTAACTGGCTGACAGAAAAGAGAACTTTGAGGAGTGTGTTCCAGTTATTTTCAACAAAATGAAGGAATAGTTATAACATATCGTAGGCTATAGACATGTCAAAATGCTTTTTATTTAATGAAGGATGGCTAGCCACAAGGAAAGTCTGTCTGCACAGTACACTTCAGGCAGATAACAGCAAACACTATCCATGTTTCAAAAAGGAGATAGTGCCATTAACCCAAGACTAAGATAGTATGTGCTGCATTTCAGCAG
>NW_010321151.1:42545-140338 GCF_000700745.2 Antrostomus carolinensis
GTCCAAGAATATATCAGGCAATAAATGCAATATCATGCCTAAATACAATTTAGGCAAAGAAACATCTTACTTTTTGTTACACATCCATTTTGTTATTGAATTTTCAAAGGAGTTTCCTGATCTGCTTTATTTTTCATAAATATCTAAGGCACCCTGAATCTTTTAATCAGATAGACTGCCATGATCACGATATTCTGAAGCTCTGTCACATAGCAAAGTAATTCCTAGTGCCTTACTGCATATATCTTACAAGCTTGTAAGAGGTTCATGCATCTTTTCTAATGAAGTCAGCAATGCAGTCCAGTTATAAATCTCTAGTCCTTGCTAAGCTTTTGTTGAGATAACAGTTAGTAAAGACTCATCCTCTGCAATTAAGAATCTCTTGGCATGCATTTACCCATGTCACATAAAACAAACCATGCATTTGAGATGGACAGCTGGATGCCTGCCACCCATGAATGGAAAAGGTCAGCTAACTCTTACAGCTTATGGAAGGGATAGATACAGAGTAAGAGCAGAACTTTTGTATTGGGCTTGTGTGACAAGGTTTTGGTAGTCGTGGGGCTACAGGGGTGGTTTCTGTGAACCTTAGACCTTAGACTAAGGTGTAGTAAGTTCTGTTAGGCACTGAGGTATCTTTTATGTGGAGAGTTAAACTCCTTGAACAACATCCAAAATCCAGAAGTTGGAAGCTGCAAGAATCTAGCCAATAAAGAAAGGCTCTTGACCGAAGTGATTGCACAGAAGGTAAGAGACAGAAGAAAGCCTTCACCCAGTGCTACAAGAAATCATACCTTATCCTTGGAATCTCTGCCTATCCTGCCCTATGGGTAGGAGCATACATTTTTCTTTCAAAATGTCAAGCAAACTTTACTAAATATAGTTCTGTCCCGAGAAGCCATGAATTTAAATCCTCCTGACAGACAAGGAAAACAAATGAAAATCTCCCATTTCCTGGACAAATCCTCTAGGCACTACACCAGTATATGGAAGGAGGGTAACAGTTCTTCCTTAGGGTGCAAATTAAAGAATGAGCAGTTGTAGCTCAAGTCTGTGATCATTTACTAGATGCACCCTGAGAACCTCCACCAAGAAACCTCCATGGGGATTTAAGCAGCGTACTGACTGAGTCTCTGGCTAATCATCCCCAAGAAATGTGAAATAGCTCTCGGCATGAAAGTGGACATATTAAGAAATTAATGGGAAGGTGCTTTAGGCATCTGCAGAGTCAGCTATCCCACAGTGTACTGGACCATGCCTTTGAAATTAAATACATGGATTCTGCCAAAGTCTCTTTGTGTATCTGGCTTAGCTTCTGAGTCCTTCTTTCATGAAATAGGATACATGATGCCATACTTCTGGCTTGGCCAGAGTACTGAAGTAGAATTTACGTTTTAACTAATATTTTTATTCACAAAATTGTGACTGTTGATATGATTGCATGTGATAAAAATGATTTTTTAAGCATCTAATTAATACCATTGGGTTAAATGTATTAATTAAAATAATTAGCATGTTATTTACCATGATTGACTCTAAACTTATTTTCCACAATCCATATCAGTGTTTCAGTTGCTCATAAGACGTAGTCAGGCAGGCTAATTCGACAATATCTTTTCTGTTTTGTTTAACTCACAGTAATTAACCTCTTAACATCTGTAGCTATTTCCGTTTGTGTGGTTAATGCACATCTAAAGTGTCCAACACACACTATCTCCCCAAAGTGCTATGTTACTTCAACTTGGCCACAGCCCAACTTTTTAATATTCACCTGTACCTTTCACTTAGTATTTTTGATTGTTACTGCAAGAGAGCAAAGGTAGTAAGCAAATCCACCTGGGAGAATTAAAAGCAGTGACACTGCATAGCCCACTTATGGGTATTTGAAAAGGTGTTAAAAATAATAGAGCTTTGAAAATTGTCCAGGGAAAATCTGGCCTAGCAAAACCTCTGAAAACTTTGACCTTTGATGTTCTTTAAGCATTGCTATTAAGTTATTTCAGTTCAGTCTTACATTCTATTCTGTGAAAAAGTGACAGTCTATTCATCAGATTAAATACTTTATTTCTCACAAAGAGTCTAATCAAAAACCCACATCAAGTCTAAAGGAAGCCTTTTTAATTATTTCACTAGTCTTTGGATCAAGTTCACCTACTTTCAGGAGGATTTTAAAACTGAAATGGTTTATTTCTCTTTGCCCAGGGGTTAGGTTACATGAGGATGAAGCATGGTATGTTAACTGATTACTAGAGCAGTCTAGGAGTGAAATATGAAGTGGATGATGAGCTGGATTAGTTGATGAATTCTTTATTGCTTCTTTTTCATGTGAAGGAAAAAAGATTTTTCTGTAAAATTATATCCAGTTAGATTTTACAAATTATAATGGTGACAAACCTTTTCAGTGATCTGAGATGACTTAATCATGTTCTCATTAGTGAGGGAATATTTATGTTAAATAAAATAATCTAGCAATAAAAGAAATCAACCTTCTGTTCTCCTCAAACTTTTTACTTCCTATCAGACTAGCTTTGCTCCTGTGAAGTTCTACCCATCTTCAGTGTTGGGGAGAAAGAAAAGGTCTGCTGATTCTTCTAAAAGCTCAAGGTCTTTTCTATTCCAAGATCTAAGGACTCGCAGAGTTACTACAGAAGCTATTATAAAGCAAAATAATTTTTAAACATTTGAACTGCAATTTAGTATTCTGTTCAGAAGTTTCACTGAATAGAGTCTTTTTCACCTCCCTGAATTTATCACAGCATCACACCGTCTTCTCAGGATAATGCACTTTGACATGAGGTCTTTCCTAGATCAGTCCATCTTGGTGCACAATGACACAAGGGAAAGAAAACCACCAGAAAACAAGATCTAAATCACTCTGCATCCCTGTCTAAGAGCCAGTGTAGATTAATAACTGCAAGGATGCACACAATAAGAAATGAGCTCCTAAAACCAATATTCATGAGTGACATACCTCATCTATGGACAGCACACTGTCTTCAAAATTATGCCCCTCATCTTCCCACATACAAGTAGTAACTCTGTAAAGAAAAGCACGTAGAAATACACACACTTTAGACTTCAATCCAGAGTCATTCACACTAGCACTGAGGACAGAGTTAGCATAAATTTAATTAGCACAAACTCGTAACAGATGAGATATGCACTACTGAAAATAAGCAAGTGAACAAGTGGCAGGTCATCAGTAATGTATGCAGAATTTTAGGCATAAAACATGCAAACTTTCAGAAAAAAGAAAAAAAGAAAAAAAATGAAAAGAGAAAAAAGGAAAAGAGAAAAGAGAAAAGAGAAAAGAGAAAAGAGAAAAGAGAAAAGAGAAAAGAGAAAAGAGAAAAGAGAAAAGAGAAAAGAGAAAAGAGAAAAGAGAAAAGAGAAAAGAGAAAAGAGAAAAGAGAAAAGAGAAAAGAGAAAAGAGAAAAGAGAAAAGAGAAAAGAGAAAGGAGAAAAGAGAAAGGAGAAAAGAGAAAAGAGGAAAAAGAAAAAAAAAGAAAAAGAAAAAGAGAAAAAAGAAAAAAGAAAAAAGAAAAAAAAAGAAAAAAAAGAAAAAAAATGGGTTTTGACTGAAGATCTACAAAAGCCTGAGTACCATCAGTTGCACAACTTTCCCCTCCATTCTGCACAGATTTGTCAATGGATTAGCTTCCATGCACAGTGAGCACAGTAAGCATTCATCAAAGACTACACAGTGCTACAGATTTTAAGGAACTCATAAATTCAAGGCCACAGGGGACTATTATGGTTAGTATTTGACTTCCTACTAACAGACCATTTAATTTCACCTAGTCACCCCTGCATTGAAGAAAATTTGCTGCAGTGTGAATTTAAGCTAGAGACCTTAAAAACTAAGACCAAGGCTCTCCTATGAAGATTTTTATTCCAAGAAATGTGAAGCATTGGCTTCATTTTTCATATGGGAACAGATAAACTTTAAATTTGAGAGAAAAATCTGCAAACTTACCCCTAGAGCAACAATTAAGAACAACCTTATGTTCTATTACATGGTAAAGGACAGAGATCTCAGAATTTAATTCCACAGCAAAATGCAATGCAGGGTTATATCAAATAAGGATTCTCAGAATCAATTTTAGATTAATTTAGGTCTTTTAGGCTTAGTTAATGAACTTATTTTACATTATTTGTAATTGTGAAGAAGTGATCCCAAGGTTACTTTCCCTTCTCATTCTTGTTTCTCTTCCTCACAGAGAATTTTAGGTGTTTTTAAGGCAAAAATAGGAGCTCCTGCCAGATCTGTCATCCTGTTATGCCCTCACAGGAACCTATCTATATATCCTTCAATATGTCACTAATCATAAATCTGTGTAGCTGAAGATCAGGTTGCCATGACAGAATGCATGGAACAGGGCATTTTTGGTATGTGTCTCTGTATGTCCGTATATGTATATACATATACATAAACATATATATATATATACACATATATATAGGAATAGTTATATACATACATATAGAGGTATGGGGTCAAATAGTTCTAGATGCAAAATATTTATTCTCTGAGAAGGGATAAATTTAAGTATGACTTTTCATTTTCATTTGACCTTTCAAAAGACATGATTAAACTCTATCTCCTGGCATTGTAATTGATTTCCCTCAAAGGACCATTTATCAGAGAATAAACTGGATTTGGACCTTGAAGTGTATATTTTGTGGCTTTTACATATCTATTGGTATTTTGAAAGAAGCCCTGCATTCTGAAAGCACTTGTGAGAATACCAGAAATAAATAAATAAAAATAAAAACAATATCATAATAATAATAATAATAATAATAATAATAATTCAGACAAAGACCCTAGCTTTTTGTTAATACATAATTTCAGCAAAGCTTGTCAGTTGAAAGATTAACTTTTGAGAAGATCTAGATAAAACTAACATGCAGAATTAGATACAACTAACAAGGTGTCTTGGCAAAAAAAGGGGCCCAAGAAAATCTTGTTTAAATCAGTGTACAAGGAGATGACAGTCCCTGTAAAGTTTGGGCTTTAACAACTCTCTTTCTCTTTTGTCAGAGCAGGTGGAAGACACTTCACAGTATCCTACCTCACTGGTGCACAGAAACCTTTTCTTTCCCTCCGACACACAGTACCATAACATAAAGGCATACACAGCCATATTTCATTTAAAAGTCTCTAATATCATAAAGATCAGATGTTTGACTTTAATTAATTCAGGAAATTACCATGCACATCAACTTGGTCACGGAGACATATACATCTGTTCTTAATTCCTGTGTAACTCCCCAAAACTGCTGTGAGATTCCCTATGTTTAGAATTGTAGACATCCTGTTTAGGGACAGGCAAAAACGTTAATAGATTCCAACCTTGAGCCAGAATTCCTTAACTCTGAATATTTTAATTCATTCATTTTAACACTTCTTCTAAATAGAGTATTTACAACAGAGGGAATCACATGGTTTTCATAAGCAGTCCAATGCTAGAATGTACAGAATCGGGCACAGGATTCACTAGTCCTACAAACAAGACTTAGTACTTTAGACGTATTAAGAATAAATTCACTGTTGCAACTACAAAGGAATTTCAGTTAACCAGAAAGTAATTACCTGAATGGAACAGCAGAGGCAAAATGATACCTAGATTTAACATTAACGTTAACTGAATTACACATCTGCTGTGGGAAAAAATAACTCCCTTAAACTCAAATTATGTTCTCCCAAATATGATTATACATAACACATTTGCATATTCTCAGACAATCAAAAAGTAAATATTATTTCATCAGAATACAGAGTTACTAGGAATATTTACGGTAAGGAAATACAAGAACACACAGATAAACAAAAGCTTGTGGGACAAATACTAATCCTCTGAAGTGACTTTTACTTGATTCCAAGACTAACAAGAGGACTCAGGAAGTGAGCCAAGAGTACATTTGTGCACATCCTTAGGCCTGAACTTATGAGTTGTCTCAGTGTCATCAGGCTTAAGAGTTTTGGCAGAGCTGGGTATTATACAAGCTGTAGATTGTCCTTTGGAAATAAGTGATATCAAGGTGTCAGTTTGATAAACCATTCATTTAAGAATCTTTCAGGGCAATAATAAATACACCTTTGGTATCTGATCCTCTATTTTGGAGGGGGCTCCTCAAGTCCATTGACTCTGGGGAATACAAAAACCAGAGCTTCATGTCATGTCAGGACTCTAGATCAGCACTGATGGCTGCCTGTCAGGAGGTACTCATAGCTTGCTACAATCCTCTCACACTCAGTGTCATGCATACAGTAGAACAAACCAGAGTGTAGGAGAAAAGATTTGTGGGGATGTGTAGCGCGCCAGATTAGGAAACATTCGATTGCTAAATAGAACTTGAGTTTTCTCCAGGAGATCTTACAGCAGTGTCAGCTTTGGTACTCTCATTAACAGAAAGAAGAGCCAAGCTGCTGGAGTACAAGTGACCTGCTGATGGCTATTCAGCAGACTTGAGGCAAAGCCTGGAGCAGGACCTGTGTAAGAGTGCAATAAACTATACTGAATCTCTGACAAGTGCACTAAAGGCGGAAGGTTATAAACCGAGGAGAAAAATCTCAAAAGACTTCACTTATGGAACAGCATTAGTTTGAGGCAGATTAGTTTTAAAACCACATAGCAACTGAGATGAAAACACACGTTAAAACTTGCCTTGCTTTCCAAATGAATGATGGGTATAATTTACTGTTCAAATGCACATGGGAAGGATTACTTTAATGGGTACACTGCCCTGCCACTGTACGCATTTCACTTGTAGGAACCCTTAGGCACTGTTCAGAGTTGGGGACAGTTCTGATTTAGCAGTCACCAACTGGCAATAGGGACAGCTGCTCCAGAGCTCTTTCTCAAGCATGAACATTTGTGCCAATTAAGCTAATTGAGGTTAACTTTTTCTCCTAGCTCAATATGCAAAAAGCTCTATCTTGCCTGGCTTCAGCCAAGAGATATCATGACAACGGCTACTCCAGTAACTACCCAGTGTCCTAGGAAAGCTGGCATTAAAATCAAGCAAGAGTTGGGTGGAAGATAGGATGACAAGATGATTTGATCCCTAGAGATGTACAAATAAGTTTGAAAGACTGTTAAAAAGATACTGATTTGGAGGGAATGTGTTTAAGGAGCCCCTTGTTCCAATAAATTCAGACCTTAACTCTGTTCCTCCATCTGGCACAGTAATTCACAGAGTGATTTGAGAATTAATGTGCAGATTCTAGAGTTTAGAAAAGTCAACATTTCAACATAAGGGTTTTTCAACTAACTGTAGCAGAACTGGCTCTCTGCTATAATTAAATGTCCCTGAAAAAAGGAAAACATAAAACACCATCTTCAAATTCAGTGTGAAAGGAGGTTATCAGTAATGTGCACCATAACTTTCTAGTTTGGATGAGAACTATAATTTTGTGTAGGTACTCTGTGGCCTCTTACATAAGACAATCTGACATCAACTATTTGTCCAAACAAGGAAGTGCTCTTCAAACCATGTCATCACACATGTCATACCACTGTTCTCACTATGCACACCCACTGAAACAGAATATGGAATAACTGGCAGAAAATGAAAAATTACTATACAAGTATCACAAAGGCACTGGCAATATACGACACTGTGAATCTCAAACTTGCAGTGCAGTAAGGAACCTAAAAGAAATGAGACATAAACAGTAATAATTCTATATGGAGATTGGATTATGAATGAAGTACTTCATTCTAACAAGTGTGCTAAATTTGGTGAGTACAAGTGTGCAAAATTACACCACTTCTTAGAGAAAAACTTAACCAAATTGCATATCTGATGGGAGGGAGTATCTAAAAAGACAATCACATATTCAGTTGGTTCAAGTTAGCAGAGCCCTGACAGAGGCAGTGCAGCTAAACTGATTTATGACAGCTGAGCATCAGTCTAGTATACCATCTAAAACAGCATATAGAATCTTTGCAGAGAGTCACTAACATTACAGTAAGACTGATGACACGTTTTCCACACATCAAAGTACAGATCCCAAGAGTATAAGGACAAGATGGTATTAGAGACCTTGAAAATACAAGGCACAGGATGAAGCCAAAAGGCCTCCAGCATCTAAATACAAATGGTCAATTACTAAAGGAATGTAACTTTGAGTGTTGGCTAGAAATAATTTTAGAGTATAATAAAGAGAAAAAAGAAATTTTATCCAGCATATGTAAAATGACTCATGGTAAAAATACAAAGGTGATTACAAGAACTTGAGTCATTTGATGACTGTAAAGGTGTTTTCCAACCAAAACAATTCTGTGATTCTAAGAAGGTATAAATGTGAGTTAAAACCTTCATAAGAACAGAAGTGAAGTATTCCAGCATTGTCCCCCAGGGGTTAGATCCACACCACAACAGATCAGTGCTGCTGCTTTTCTGCAGAAGGTCTTGGCACAACTTTGGTGGAGAAAGTGCTGCTTTTTGATTCTTCAATCACCATATTTTCCTACTTAAATTTTTCATATGTAATATATTTACTAAGTAATTAGGTAGAGTAAGTCAGAATTTTAGAGAACATGTATATAGGTACATGTGTTTTCTGCTCCAACCTTATCACATGACAATGTGATTAGTATCAGCACACCAAGTCAGAGTAAACCTTATAAATATCTAATCTTTGTCCTTATAAATGCATCAATAAAGTAGCAGTAATAGGTGTAAGAGTGCTGCAACACTCCACCTCTCTGCTAGTATTATTTTAGATTTTTTGGTAAACTCAGGTATTGCAGAAAATATTTTTTAGCACATGTTGTAAAGAAAGCGAATGATGCTAGATAAAATCTGGGAAAATTTAGAGCAACTAGCAGCAAATTTGTCATCTCGTAGGACTTCCCTGCACCAGAGGGCAGGAATCTGAACTCAATGATCTGTGAAGTTCTATATGTGCAGACAATCTTTTATAAAGTTAGAATTCTAGTTTAAAGTTCCCTTTTCCAACCCTCCACAGACTCTTTATTTCCACTTGTAATTAGCATGCTTCTGCTTGATGTGTGAGCAAGAATGTTGAACTAGTGGGCTAAGGTGAGAACAGCCTGACACTAATAAAAGAACCCTGGACCACAGTCAGACAAATGTGGTCCCATAATTTAAGATGTACAGCCAACATCTTCAGAAGCATTTTGACTTTTAACTCCTTTTAACTAAATTGGCTTCAAAGGGACACAGACACCTTTGTGAACCTGGGCCTTTCACTGAAAGCTGCAGTTGTTTTCACCAAGATCCCTTAGCTGGTCAGCAATAGAGGGAGCAGGTGTAGACTCCCCAGTGAGCAGTAGGTGAACCAAGCTGTAAAACATAACCTTCTGTTGTTTTTCCTCCCTCATCCCAAAGACAAACCGACAGAAAACCTCCATTCATTTTACCTCTAAACTGTGCATTACATTCAGTGCATTCAGTACATGAGAAAACCTTCTATCCTTCCAAACTTAAAAACCCGCTACCTTGTGTCAGCCTATTATCATTTGGCATATGTCATACTTCAATGAAACTGGTCTAGTCTTACAGAGGCTAATGGGAAATAGAAAGCTTGTTGATTACAATATCAACATATTGATCACAGCAATACAAGCATGAGTATCCCTACAAGTTCTTTGGTGCTTGTTCTAGACATTAGCAACTTGTGCAACTTAGCTGTTCACTGGAACATTTCGGCATTTGATCATTTAAAAAAAACCAAACAACCCAAAACATTCTTATTCTGCATCACTCCTCTAGCAAAAACACACAGGGGAAAAAAAACCTGCAAACTTTGATATTAAGAAGTTGCAGGGAATGTTCAGCTGTTCATACTCCTCACTTGGTTTCACATTTCTGTACTCACCTCCAAGGAGAGAGATTCTTCTGTGCTGGAGGATTTGATACATTGCTCTGCACTGCTGCACTCTGGATAGGGAGGAATGCTTTAAAACTATCGACTAATGTCCATAGGCAGCTGGGGAGCCATCCTTCCCTTTACAGAATCTTTGCAGACAGATCCCATTTAGCGAAGACGTGTGGCACAACCCTCAAGGCTGCCAGAATACATAACCCTCCTGTGACGTATAAGCAAAGCACCAGTGTCCCTCAGCAAATATTATACACTGCCTTCGTGTTCCAGGCTCTGAAATTCAGCTTTAACTCTGACATCTACTCTCCCCTGAGCTGGCTTGATACAGCACTTGAGTCACACAGAGGTAGACAAAATGACCTTGTGAATAAGAATCTACTATGCAAACTTTCTGGTTAGAAAAGCTCCACTGCCATTTGCCTTCCAAGCCAAATATTACTCCATGATTTCCCTTTGTGGCTGAACCTGCACTCAAAGCTCTTGCCCAGGAGACAGATTTATCTGCCCAATGTTGGTGGGACTTATCCATGTGGAGCAGGGAAGGGAACTGCCTTCAGGTGCTAGTGGTTCCTCTAGAACCATAAGGCAGCAGACGAGGAGATTCTCCCTCTGACCTCGAGAACTTTGTTCCACACCTTATCCTACCTCCATTCTGTATGCCATAAAGTGACTATCCTTATTATTGTGCTGAATCAAAAAATAACTGCAGTAGGTATAGTAACTATACTGTCATTCTGCAAAATAAGAGTTAAATGTATTCATCCTAGCTAGCATATGAATTTCTTGTGATGTGAAAAGCAGGGAGGCAGGTGATATTCAAAGCATTAGACACAACAAATAGTGCATTTTTAGAGGATTAAGTCTATTTTTCAGGTATGTTGTCACATGGGACTTAAGGTCAAGTACATACAAACACCTGATCAGTGGAATAATCCTCCAGAAGTACCTTGCCTGCAGAGATATTTTATTATTCTGAAACAAAAATTATTAAGGGGGGGAGCAAATCTAAAACCCGAACTTTTTCAGAGAATAAATCTATAAATATAACATCATTTACAGCCAATCAGAAAAGTAAAATATATCAGCTATTCTGAACATATTATATGTCTGTATTTCAGATATTATTTATATCACTAGGGTAACACTGTGGATTTCTTTTAGCTGATTACATGAAACCAATATTGTTTAACTATTCAAAGGACTGTAAAAGCCTGTATGTGTCTGCCAACTGTGTAAATAATTTTGAGGTTGCTACAGTGGAATGACTGCTGAAGTTGACAGTTATGCCTGGAAACTGAAGATACTGTGCCACAGCCCACCTTTCACATCCTTGAGGAATACTGTGTAAAGCATACTTGATGCAAGTTAAGGTGATGAGGGATCATTCTGTATATGTGATTCTTTTCCTTGCAAGATCCCTTCTGCATGTCCAAGTCAGTTTAGTGAAAAATTCTGCTAAACTGAACTTCTGTGGCATTGCAGCTGCACACAGGATAGAAGTGTCCTCCAGGGCAGCTCCCAGTCAGGAGTAACCCCAGCTATCCTACAGTACCAAGACCTGGCAGAGAAAAAATTTAGCTTCTAATCGTGTGGTAGGCAGACCCAAATCTACTGCACAAGTACCAGTTAAATCAAAGAGGACACATTTCTCATTGTCTGATACAAAAATTCCTACAGAATAGCTGTCAGAGCCCCATCATTTTCTATTACATTGCTAAACCACCATCAAGATAAAAAGCACTTGAGAAATTGTGAAGGATGCAACATTCATCTAATAAATTTCTTACAGTTCTTATAAGGCATTTTTCTTCTCACAACACAAATCAAATAAAAGGGGCACTGAAGTTAGAAAAGAACATTCACTTGGTTTTCTGATTTCCCAAGAACAGCAATTGACAAGAAAAGTGGCTGTATCACCCCCTTTGAAACAGGACAATGAAAGGCTTGATCCAAATTCACCGAGTTTCTCCAGGGCTTATAGAAGGCCCAAAGAACATAGACAAGAGAAAGCAAATGGAGATTCTAGATATTTGTGCAATTCTTTTCAGCAAATAATAATTGGGTTTTTTGTTTTTTTTATGAAACCCTTTCAATTACTAGGAGCACAAGTACATCAGAAGATATGGCAATATCTATTTAAAATTACATGTTGCAAATTATAAACAAGGTGATTCAGATTGAATGGGTTTATATTAACAAACAACTGTCACCAGCTGAGTATCAAGATCAAAAAATGTGACATAGAGTCAACTAAGAAATCAAATTGGAAATTACCATCATATTATGAACCATATTTAACACCTTCTCAGGTATACCAAACAGCAATCCAATTTCCAGAAACATTGTTTTTTAGATCTCTGTATTCCAGGAATATTAACACAGGCAATGCCTCCCATCACATATAGAAACCACTTCAGACAAGAGATTCTGCCATCATTACAAACCAAACCACTCCCAACCCAGACAAGCATGACCTTTTAAAAGGGTACCTACATGTCACCTCACTATTAAGTACTGGAACCATAATCTACCCACCATTCCACAATCTAAAAATATTGCCAAAGGCATTTGTTTCCTCTTCTAGTCTCATAATTGCAGTCAGTTTCTGCAGCAGTTTCTGACATTCTTTTGTTTGCTGGCTGTACTCATTCTGTCATGAAAGGTCAGAAAGCAAACTGCTCCAGAATGTCAATAGGTGTTTAAAGTATTCCACCTCTGCCTGAATTTTTCAGTGTTAAACCATCAACTGTTGATGCAGAGGTCATTAACTCTAAGGCAGGTGACTTGAACCCATAAAAGGAAAGTTTTCTCTTTACTTACCTTCTTCAATGAAAATTTGAGTCCAGGTCACATTGATCATTAGCAGCTATTCACAGTAAGATGAAGACTATTGCTCTTCTTTAATCCCCCTTAACAGTTCCATGTTGTGTATTTAATGTCAGTTATATTTATGTTTCAGGATGGCTTGTTTAACAAATAAGGAAGTTGCACTAGAGATCTATTTAATCTGACTTTCCCCTATTTTTCCGCAGTGGTGCAAAGGAACTCTATTACAAGTCAAAATAAATCATATCTAATGCTATAAAACATTTTTCACCTGTGTATTTCAAACACACTTTACAAATATAGTTCAGGATCATTATTTCTAGTAAGAAAGAAGAAACTTGTCAAAAACTGGCCAGTTTGCTAGTACTAAAGCCAGGAATATAATGCAGGTCCAGTGCATGGGGTCAAACAGACCCAGTTGCCCAAGAGTAGACTAATACAGGCCAAACAAGTGATGAATGTATAATTGCAACATGGTAGAAAACCAGTGAATTTGTAAGGAAATAACAAGACAAGTAAGTATTTGTGATTCTCAGTGCTGTAACCATGTAAAATTCTGAATAAAAAAATCAGTTTCTGCAAATCCCTATTTTCCTTATTTGATATAAGGAAATTAATGTTATACTTAGACCATAATTTAAAATTAATATTTATTAAATTTAACCCTACATTTCTCTTTTTTGACAGAGATTTCCTAAGCTTTTTGTTTGCATTTTGCATTAGTTTTTCCTTTAAAAACAGAAGAACAATGAGGAACAACGTTATTTTTGTCAGAGTTTTAGACTAGTTATAGTGTTGTCTTTAACATTTCTTTAAAGTTCAATAATCTTTCATGGAATTGAGTTTTGAGAGCTCATTTTGAATCCACTCTTCATCAGAATAGCTGCAAAATATTATACCATTTAGCAGATCACCTATAAACTCCATATGTTTTAAAATTTAGTTTGAAAAACTAAACCTGCCAGAAAAATCCCACTGAGAATATCTTGAGAGCATGCAGGAGCTGAATACATATTACTTTAAACCTTGTGAGCTTACTTTCTCTAAAAATAGTGAGCTCCCTACATTGTTTCTCTTCTTTTTTTTCCAGTATGAATGAATAACAAAGTGAAACATTTGTTTTCATGTTTTTAATCACTTACTGCATGTTTGTTTTTAAACACCAGCTTCAAAAAAACTGAAAAAGACCCAGTTTTGTAGAAACAAGCAAGCACCAAAATGTCACAATCAAATAGAGTAAATTTCAACTCAAGAGGACTTCTTGTTTGCAAAGTGAGGAGCAACTGAAAATGGAGTTTACAGTGAAGCTGCATTTCCAGCACAACTTTCTATTTGATAGATAAATGATAGATCTCTCAATGTACACTATAGTGTTTTAATTGAAAACAAACAAAAAAGCTAGCTAGTCTCTGAAAAACAAACTGGAGATTGAATAATGAAGAAATCTCTGAACACTGCTTCAGTTTGCCATGCAGTGTCTGTTGCTTTTATCCAGCAGCATGCAATTTAAACATTTTTGCTTATTTCCTGTTTCTTTTCTTTGCAAGAAAAGATAGACAGAACTGACTATTTCCCTCCTTCTCTATTAGTATGCCATATGCATGCTGTGCTCCAGCTGTCATGTTAAAAATGCATAAGGCTAAATTAAAAACTGCTGCAAAGACTTTTGGTGGTAATCAGATAACTCTCTATGTAAAGTATGATTTAAAATGATAATATTTTCAACACATTTCATATCAGTAATATAGCTAAAGGATAAAAGAATACTACATTTTGATAATTTTCCTTTATGGACATTCTGTGTCATGCTATAAATCAACTGTATTTCTCAACAGCATTTAAAAGTGCAAGTACTGAGTCATAGCTTCAGCTGGTACAAACAGCAGTGAATCCAGCAGTTTCTACCAGCTTGAGTGCCATGATCAAATGAGAACAGCTTTTCTCTTTGGAAGGAAAACAAACCCTTGAAAAATAGTTATCAGACTACTCAATAAATGCAGCAAACCAAACTATGCTTTGTAGCCAAAATCAGACAAATTACCAAGTGGAAACAGTCGAGTAAAACTCCCAGAAGTTTCTGGGAGATCATGATTCCAGGATGGATTGTTGCTTTGGTCACAGGGAGAGAAGAGCAGAAGGAAATGGAAGCTGGCAAACTGGAAGTACACATAGTACTTGATATGGCCATGCACTCCAGAAAGTTCTCAGTCCAAAAGTGAGTAGGGTTTCTGGAAGCTAGCTGACTGCAGAGGGAAGATGAATCTTACAGCTTAGGTGATATAACATGACTCTTCTACACATGTTACACTTCTTCAGGCAAAGAAGTTTAACTGGCTTAGTCACAACCTTGCCTACTCTTCTGTCCACAGCAGGGGAACAATGAAAGAAGGATGTCAGGTTTGTTGG
Organism: Antrostomus carolinensis; assembly: GCF_000700745.2. Lineage (NCBI taxonomy): Eukaryota > Metazoa > Chordata > Aves > Caprimulgiformes > Caprimulgidae > Antrostomus > Antrostomus carolinensis. The sequence continues at coordinate 57,637 of NW_010321151.1, forward strand.
ACTCCTTTTTTCCATATCTCCCCAATATCCCAGTGAGGGCATGCATGGTTAGCTCATTTTCTGCATGTGGCCTTGTCTGAAATATCCCAACACTGCTTCTCAGCATCCCTAGGAGGGTTAGTGGGAATGTCGTAGCAGCAGTGCTAGTGACACTTGAGATTATTCTTTTCAGGTAATATAATACTAGAAGTTGAATTCCTCTTCCACAGTCAGTACTACATGTTTTCAAACAAACGCTATGTCACACTGCTGCAAAAACAGGGAAGGATCAGACCCTGCGCAATCGTACCCACTACTGCACACAGCAATAGACCTCTTTGAGGTCTCTATAGATTGGCTTCACTGACTGCTTAGGGTTTTGTCTTCAGTAATCTGCAGACACAGAATGCTATTTTATTACTTTTGGATCCCCAAAGTACAATAGTGGACTTGGGACAACAGATCTCGTAAAATATTACTCTGCTAGGGATTTATAGAATCCTTCCTTTGCAGATAAGGAGACTATAACCTAATCCATCACCCCAGCCTTTCATTGTCTTTGTTTTTACACAGGGAAAAGAAATCCGTCAAACTACTGTTCAACTGAACAGATTTATTTTTTAAAGAAAAAAAAAAATATTATTCTGGACCATCTGTATATCTGCACAGAGGTTAATAATTGTCAAGTCAGAAAATAATGGGCACATCCAGATTATAATTTTAATTTAAAGAAAAAAATTCTTGGACTACTGCAAAGTAAAGTCTAACAATTCTTCCTTCTAATTACAGGATGTGAATTTCTAAATATATGATTATTCAATTTATTATAAGAAAAGATAAGTATTGTAGATCAACCAGCTATCAGTAATGGATTAGAATCAAGAAATCCCTGTGCTGTGCAAAATGAAACATTACTATGTAATTTCAAAAAGACATAAGAAATTAATTTTATATTGAGTAATAGGGTAGCTTCATTATGCATTTTATAATAACAGATATTAAAATAGGTACCTTGCCCAAAAACTGTAGTTTCAGACTCAAGAAAAAAGTTCACGTCATTCGAGAACCACTCTTATGTAACACCAATAGAAACTAAACCAGAATTGTTTTCAATATATGAGTGTAATAAAACAGTGTTGGAAAATTAATAATTTCGGAGACACAAATGCACTGATAACTCAAAACTTTTCTTGATTACTGAAGCTATTCACACTGGAAAACTCCATCTAAACACATTTCACCGATGCAGGAAAAATTGTTACTGGGCTTTCCCTGGTAATTGTGTGGTATTTCAACAACGCAAGAGCTATTTTCTATTTTCATGGCATATCTAACCTAGGGGACAGCACTGGTACAACAGAATGAACTGAACATTGTGAAGAAAAATCTATAAAATACCTCTATTGCAGATAATACTGTGGGAATTCTTTGTTATTGCTATCCAAGGCTTTAGATGCCACTATAAACAGGATGAGCCCTAAACACATCCAATTTAAAACAAAGGATACATTGACCCTTCTACCTGTCCACTCTCCTCAAATAACAGACAATATAGAGTTAATTGAGCTTCCTTGGTATCTGCTTTTCCTTTTTGTATTGACCCCTGTGATCACAAATGAAATTTTAAACCCTTTTACTTAAATGTATTGATTCAATAGATGGTGATAAGTTCCACAAGTCTTGAGTTGAGCATTCACTGCCAGCGTAGACTGAATTTGTACTGATAGGTGACATATCTGAGGAAGGTAGCTAGTGTACTGTGGAATTGCACAGCATATGCAGATATGGACAACATATATACTCAATGGCCATTCAGCAATGGCACTTAGCGTCAAGATTGCTCAAAAATAACCAGCTCAACAATGAAAGCAACAGATTACCTCTCTATTACTAAATTATTAAACAAGGTGGGTTAATGAATCTGTAATAAAATAGAAGATCAGTATTATATATTAAACAGAAAGCATTTAAATTTGCCCTGAAAGAAACAGACAGGAGTATGTTGGCAGAAAATGAGTACTTCACAGTACTTTTGACCCAAGCAATTGATCGGGATGAACACAACTCCAATATTTAGACTTGAAAAATTCAAATTGGTCAGACAGTCTTTTATTTGATCTAGTAGTTAAACTAACCTTGCTAAGTGTTTGGAGAAATTATTATGTGTCTATTATGTAGGGCAAACTTGCTCCTAAATTATGTTAGAAATAAGTATGTAATTTCCTTGACGTGATCGACTTTGGCAGTTTTTTCAAGGGAAAGACCGATTCAGGAAGTCTCCTGAGGAAAGGAACACAGTTGTTTTTTGCAGTAGGAACTCAAATGGAATAGGAACATGGTATCAATCCTACGAGCAAACCTGTCCCTTTTGCAGGGACACAGTCACATCAGTGACTGACATGCCAGTTTCTAGGTCTAAAGGGACCCTGTGACTTGCTCCCTTGTAGTCTGGTATTTGTTTTTCTTTTGGTTTGTTTTTTTTGACATTTCTATTAACCAGAAAACAAAATCAGTTATTGCAATAAAATGGGGTTTTTTTGTTGGTTTTTTTTTTTTTTTCCCTCCCACTGGGTGCACTCCTAGGTTTCTTTCTGCAGTATGACCTAGACTCATTCTATTATTTATTATTAAATTTCTAAAGAAAGTTCAACTTTCTTAATCACCTACATAATATAACATGCAGCATAACACAACCATCTGCCTTATACGTCTTAGATAGTACATTAACTTTCAGTGGTATTTGAGGCAGTCCAGTCCAGGTAAATTTGCCCTCCTATTAAGACAGATTCTAAACTGTATGCAGTCCCTCAGGTCTTTTTTTCACATGGGAATGAAGCTCAGACCTGTCATTTTCTTGCCCTCTTTCATTGCATAGAAGGAAAAAACCTGAGAATTCTAGGAACAATGTTCCCTTTTCCTCGTCACCCAGCAATATATATTTGGCAAGATGAAAAGAAAGAGCTGGCAGCTGCTCTGTACTTGGTGGTTAGTCAGTGTATCTACACCATCACAAAAGGAAGGAGATGCTGGAACCTCAGACTGCTTTTCCTTACGGATTGTAAGGAGGAATTACCTCAAATAAAACTATCAGCAAAAAGAAAAAGCTTCAGAAGAAATCAATAAAATTAGCAGTAACAAATTGCTTTTACTGGTTCAACAGTTCTGTCTATTTTCTAAACTCTCCTGAATTCACTGAAGTTTGCTACTGTAATAGTTTAACTTAGGACAAAAACCAGAACAGCTACATATGGGTACTACTTTTCATTTTTGTTCCCTCTCTTTTTAATACAAACATCAGACCTGTTTCCCACCTCCTGTCATTCTCTCTGATGCTCTGTAACTTGTTTCATTCTCTGAAACTGCTTGTCATTTTCAGCCTTCAATTAATCGCCTAAGTAGTAGCAGCGACTATATTATTCGTTTTGCTTGAAAAGACAAATCATGGAATATAATGATGTTGACTTATCTTTTTTAATTAAAAATAAGAAGCTTGGGAAACAGTGCCTAGCCTTAGTAGTGCAGTATTGAAAAAGGTAATTTAATTTTTCCTACTGTTTGTTCTACTGCTGCTACACAAGTATTCTTTCCAGCCATCAACACTCCTATCTAAATTCTAATTCCAGTGGTAAAATTAAAAGCCACAGAAATGCAGTTGAATTACTTCATCTCTAGGAAAAGATAAGCAATGTGATTACATTGTATGTATGATTATTAAGCAAATAGTTGCATAGCATAAGATCAAGAACTAGAAAATTAACCAAAGTATCTCATTACACAGTATAATTTCTCCAGATGCCCAATTCAAAGTTCATAAAAAGTTTTTCATTTTCTAGGTCTTAGAATATGTTTCATATACAGATTGTTATTAATTGAATAAACAATTTTAGCTGTGTTGCATCTTTAATTTCTTTTCAGTTTTATATACAAACTTATTAATATACTTCCTTCACTTCTTTTTTTAAAACTTGTGCTTTGTTGAATGAAAATTCATTTTGCAGATTTTCATTTCATCCTATTTCTTTGCAATACATCAGAAGATTGCAAGTAAATCAGTAGCTCTGTTGCTTTTTTAAAGCTTGGAAAATACACAGAAATAAAATCTTTGCACTCCAATAGAACTTGATGCAGTAAGACTTCTAAAAGATCTGACTGACAGTTTCATACAAGAACTCCACAAAAATTATATATGGATAACATAAGTAATAGGAAAAAGAGCAAAATCATTATGTAGGCTGCAAAGAAATAAATTAAAATATATTCTATGTAGCTTACAATGGAAACGATAGAGAAATACTTTGTTGCATTTCACAAAACACTCTAGTTACATGGAATTCTATATTTCTTAAATCCATCCAAAATCAGCAAATACTATATCCAATTATTTAAGAAAATCAATTATTTTATAGCAAGTAGAATGCCTATGGAAATAAAATGAAAATATAAAAGACAAATTAAAATGAAGACTTTAATTTCTGCTGTACGTTCATTTTTTTAACAAAAAAAAAAAAAAAAAAAAACCAACCCCAAACCATTATCACTTCTACAAAGAAATTTCAAGCCAATAACTTGCTTTTCCCAAGGCAGCACTATGTCACATTATTTTTATCAGTTTCTTCATGGAAAGTTTTTTTCAGAGTAGAAGATAATGAAAAATAACATTAACAGAGCTTCATCCTGGTGTCTAACTCGTGACCTCCAGCCCTAAACCATACACTGCAACATATTAAGGTCTGAGCACAGGTAGTTCCATTAAGCTTAGAGCCTAATGCCAGAGTTAGGGAATAATTCTGGCTCTTTCAGCTAATGTCGCAGAATGACCTCAAATCAGTACAATGTGTATATTTTTGGAATAAGTACTAGAACCCTGGTTTCACATCTTATTCCACTAAGTAAAAACATAAAAACTATAAAGATATAATCTCTGTCACAATAAGACTACAGTAAAAGATGGCCCGTTTCCAAACAGGAGACTGGATGACAAAAAAATATATGTAGCTCTTATGTCGGCATATTATTTCCCCAATATTATGAACAGCAGTCTCAACTATTATTCATTATCTGACATTCTCCTTAATAATTGGCAAATTCATGAGCATTTTGCAAGATTTGTTTGAAAAAAAAAGAAATCTTCAAAAGAGGGGTCTCCTATGGACATCACATACTATGTATTGGGCAACTGCACAGGGAATAACATGGTAATTAATAAACAGGAAAGAATATTTTAAAAACCAGCATCAAACATCAGACATGGAACAAAGTGTTTGATTTTGAGGTTCTACTGTATGGTATTCTTCATAATGCCAAAAATATATGATAGACTTTAAAATATTCATTGGCTACTTAGGTTTCTTAAAAGATATGAACCTCAACAGTCATGCACACATCAATAACCATAGCATCCATGAATTACTATTGAGCATATCTAATGTTAAAGATTAGGTGCTTAAAATTTGCTGGTAGTGAATTAATTACATTAATTGTAACTAAAGTATCTTGTTAATTCATAACTTGGGCAAAGATTTCTTTGGTAAACTCATGAATTTGGCTGATCTGACATAAATGAAACTTTAAGAAAATCCGTAAAGAAAACTAAGTAACTAGAACACATAAATAAATAAAGCATGGGAAGATTTTTCACCATTTTCAAGCATACTTGTGCTATAGCTTTGGTGCTCAGCATGCGATATTGAAATGAGAGACTTAACAATTCACTGAGATAAAAAGGCAATTCACAGTTCCTAGAATTACCTCCATTATAAAACACCACCACCTTACTTATTTCTGAACATAATATCTTCTTAAGGTCTGCTACCAACATGATAAGTGTTTATGTATTCCTGTAGACAGATAATACCCAGATGACAAAAGGGTAAAGTATTACTGATAGTTTCCTCATAAACAGTTATAATTCTGGTAAATGGGTCTTATGGGTGTTGTGGACAGCCCAATAATTCTTATAATTTTCTTATTACCAGCTGCTCCTTGCCTTCACAGTAACTGGATCACTAACCTTTATTTTAATTCTTCAGAAGTGACAAAGAAGAGGAAAGACTGTCTTGACAACTGACAGAAATGAACACTATAATAAAGGTAAATTAATATATTAGCTAAAATAAGAACACTGCTGTTATTGATATGATACATTTTGTTACTTTAAATAAGAAGACAGATGCCATTCTGAGAGTACTCTGAGCATCTAGAACATTAGTAAGTATAGACAGGAAGTTTCAGGATTCTGACATTTTCATTTATAAATACGTTTCGTGGGCTGCCATGAGGATTTGGTTACATTCATTCACAATCTTATTTGAAAACGGTCCTATTTTCAAACAGGATAATCCTTAAGACAGAAGTAGAAAATGTGGGATTTGAACAAACCTTGCAACATTGGATATACCAATCGCCTTGACCTATTAAATGCTAAGCCTCAAGTCAATTTAAGAAAAAAAAAAAAAAAAAGAAAAAAAAAGTCATTGAAAAAAGCTTAACACCATCTTTCAGAGACCTGCTGACAATTTATGAGTATAGTACTAAATAAAAAAGTCAGTAGATGACAAGTTGCTTCGTATAGGCAGGAATTTTAGATGGGATATATTGGAAATACAGTTAAGATTAAAATCATGGCCTGGAAACCATCCCCAGTACACTAAAAGAGGACACTTAAATCACTAAGACTCACTGTGATTATTCTTCATTTTACCAAGGCTTCAGGTTTCCTATAATGGGCCCAAACATGCCCAAGTAAACATTAGCAGGCCAAATACCCTTCTGAGACAAATTTTCCCACTCTTGGGAAGCTACAATGGAGCATCAGTTGTCTCTAATGGCAATGATATGGAGGCTGGTAAAAATGTTGGTGGAATGTCTCGAGGACTTCTAAACTGATTGGATTAGTGCTTATATAATTAATAGCATTACTCTGACTCTGCAAATTAATAGGATTTTTCTTTATCAATGCCAAGCTTAAACATTATGAAACTGTACATGTCTACATACCTCCCCTAAGAATTGTGCGAATCACGACAGTACCCAGACTCATAATTGTGAAATGGTTTCTCTGAAAGCTCCCTTCTGAATATATTTATCTGGTGGTTTACAACATACTAAGAATGAAAATATACACCCAAACACATAAATGTTTTCTAGTGTCTTATATATACCTTTACCCATTCTAAACTGAATTTTCCAACCACAGACATACTTTACTGAAACAGGACTTTGACTGAACACATATCAAGTTCTCTCCAAGGTTGCATTTAAGATAACTCTTTTTTTTTTTTTTTTGCCCTTCAACCAATTTCCAATCCATTAGGCTGCTCTACTGTTTTCTGCAACTATTTAACTTGGACATTAACCTTTCTGGCTGGCCACAATCTCTTAAACACATTTATTTGCAATATACTTTCCTAGGTTGTCAGAAACATTTTTCTTAGAGAAATATCAAGGGGAAATGAATAAGCCTTAGTACGGCATCTTTGCTGCCATTTTAAGCTTTTGACCTCCCATGAAGCTCTCACATGAAATCTCTGACAAAATAAAAAAATATTTTGGACAAAGTACATTATTAAATCAATAGAAATAAATCCACATCAGTGCAGGAGTTTATTTACAGTATCTATTTAGATGGCAATTTAACCAAGCAGACCAATACACACAACCTTGACATGGTACAGTAACTCTGCCTCTATTTCCTCAGCCAAACCATCACTGCAGTCTTTCAAATGCATGTCTGCTTTAGGAATCTGTGTCCGCTGCCAACGGGTCCAGGGACAAAGCAAAACTATCAGTATCAGGCTACTCTTTTTCCACTAAGTAGGAGTCGGTGCTCCTCATCCACTCCACATTCTGCCCAGAATCTTCTAGAAATTCTTTCAGAGCCTCCTTTAGGAACACTTCCTATGGACCAACCAAGTCCACTCTCCTTTTTAGTCATCCCATGCCAAGCAACAATTTCTGATTATATCTTCATTATAAAGGTGCATCGTTTAGTATGGGAGTTTGAAACTTGCGAATGAATTAACCTACCACTTGTGCAAAACTGGTGAAAGTTAAGAAAGAATGAATATCACCCACATTCTTTGAAATAGAAGGTGCTCTTTTTTTTTCTTAAAAACAAACAAAAATAAATTACTGAAATACCTTGTTACACCTCCTTGATTACAACTATAGAGGAGAAAACAATTGTTCCAAAATATTAGAGGCAGATTGATTCAACTCATGAGCTCTTTTTTTCTTTTCTTTTCTTTTTCCTTTTTTTTTAAAAAATTAAATCACATTATTTATTCACACATTGTTAATTCCGTACTTTCCTCCTATTGTCTAAATCACGAATAACAGATATTCAGGCAATATCACCTTAACTAATGCCATGGCTGTTACTAATAATTCAGATTTTTCTTGTAGAATTGTTTTCAGCTAGAAGTTTCTTACATTTCACATTCCTCTGCACAGAAAAAAACAAAATCCATAGCCTGGTAAGCTGTGTTTTACTGACAACACTATCAACCAAACATAGAAAACTACAGGCTATGTAAATAATTCTATCTCCAGTATACTGAACTTTTTCAGTCAGATTATCTTACTCTAGAGTCTTGCACTTTTCACTGGCTGCAAACCTGTCATCCAGTGTCAGTAATTTTGAAATTGTACCACAGGTGGTCAAATACAACACCATGAATGAGTTTGAGGCTTCTCTCTCCCCCAAGTTCAGTATATATAAAAAGTGAATGTGTCAACATTTATAAGTAATTTTCATTTTCAGTGATTAAAACAATTGTTCAAATATTGAATTGCAAGCACATGAGTGGTTTTACTGTAACTGCTGAGACTGCTTATGTGAACCTGATTTACTTTTTTCCCTGGTTAGAACTGACTTTATTTAAAAAATCAATTTAGAATTCAAATTAGAATCATACTACTGGTGACACATATTGTTAGATAATTAATCAAGTTGATTATGAATATTAGCTAAGAATTTGAAACACCAGAAATATCAAAGTAGTTCTACAAAGTTCAAACTGATGACAGAAAATATTTCAGACTGATTTAAAACATATTCCTTTATAACATTTGTTTAAAAAGCTTCACTGGACTCCTGGGGAAAAAAAAAAAATGGAAAAAAGTTAAATCTGTACTTAAATTTCACATTCATCTCAAGCAGTCTAAAAACTGAAGTGCCAAGGGATCAGCCATCTCATTCTGTTCCTGAAGAAAGAATGCTAATTGAGCAGAAGAGCAATGAATGCAGTGAAGAAAATCTCCTTTCATTTTTTACTTCTGTCAATAATAGCATTAATTCTCCTAATCTTTCAATTATATTTGTAAGATACAGGGACAAATCACATACAGCAACTCATCTGTGCTTCTGCTGAGAATATACTTTCTTATTTAACCTGATACTTATAATTTTTACGTTGCTCATTTTGAGTGAGAATGTCTTTAATCACAGAGGCCCAAGCATGATCATGAAGTTAACTTATGTAGCTTTTTCCACTTCCTTTAATTACTGTTTTAGTGATTCCAAATTTCTTGCCTCTTCTTTTTTCTCTTGTGCTCTTTTGCAGAAATTTTTTCAAATTTTAAAATCTGAACTCTACACACTCTTTAAACAATTCTTTTTCAATTTGCAAGGTTGTACAGGCACTCTTTCTGGTAAAAGGGAGGAACAGAAATGACTTATAGGCTGCTTGACCTCAGCAATAAGACCACCATAGAAATTAAAGATAGCTTGCTGGCAGAGGACAATATTTACTATGCTTTGGTTGTGGCTTTAAAAACAAAAAGAATGTGATTCAAACATTTAAATTACATAAACAACAGCTGAAGTTTGTTTGATATTTTCTTATTCAGCATAATTAGGCTCCAAAGCTCATAATTTATGCTGTAGTTAAGATCCACAACGCACTGCTATGAGCACTTGATGTGAAATTAATGAATGAAGAGGCAAAATCCCTACCCCAAGCTCTCTGTACAGCACACTCCCTGGAGTTTTTCTTTATTAAGCACTAATGAAGCATAAATCTCAACTTAAGTTTTATCCTGTGCTTTTCACATTCCTTGGGTTTCTCCATAGTATAATTTAAGACTTGAGTAAACAGCATGTGGAGATGTTTAGAGGCTGCTGCTCAGGTTAGCACAGGTACCCAGATTCAATTCAGCTGGAGGTGTTTATATGCCTTGCACTGGGTGGATATTCTTTTTTTCATTACAGAGCACCTGGACAAGTCATGAGAATTACTAGTTGGAAAAACATACTCCCTCACAGAAAGGGATAAAGGAAGAGGCTTACATTATTCATATCCTTACAATCAACTTATTATCTCAAATCTTCTCATAATTTTACACTCAGGGTAGAAGTATTCTTTTCAGATAGCACTGTAGAAAAGGAGCATATCTTTCAAAGCATACATTCAAAGACAGGCATGAAGAACATACTCTCATTTACAAGAGAAGGCAAAGATAGCTCCATGTGGCTTCCCTGTATTTGCTCCTTAGATTTTTCATTCTCACAATGTGCATTTCAATTTGTCTCTTGTACTACTGTGGCCACAGATAAAACCTACCCTGCCTGCATATGCTTAGTAAAAAATAAAATAAAATAAAATAAAAATAATCAAATGTATTATTAACACTTTAAAGTTTTCCCTTTTGATGTATATTTTATCATATCTTTGTAAATAAAGGCATTTTAAAATTATTTTATTGTTATTCTCATGTGTTTCTGATTGAAAAATCTGACTTGAAAATTGAGTTTTCCAGTTTATTTTTAAGTAGATCCAAAGCAAATCAGTGGTGTTTCATGAATTTCGTCTACTGAGAAATTGAATTGACTTGAGCAGAAACACATGAAAAAGAAACAAGAGAAGAATACAAGAAGAGAGAAAAAATGGTGTGATAATTACCACAGATATATATTGACCCTATTATTAATCTTTGATGTTACTCACAAGACTCAAGAGTAGTAAGCTCATCAGCAAAAACATAACCTTATTTTTATCTGCAACAACTATTTTGCACTTGTTTGCAGCAAAGGGATGACAAAGTAACATGGATTTTGTACATCTGTCTTATGGGTTAGGTGATTAAAAACTGGAAGGGCACAAAGCACATGTGGATTACAGTTACAAAAATAAATAATCTTGTGTTAAAGTGGAAGTTTGAAAATTTGAATCTCAAGTGCTAATTACATATTTCATCTCACTATAGGCTGTAAACAAAATTTTATTCCTTATTAACTTTTTAAAAAATTTTCTATATTTGAAGGGAGTCACTTTTTATAATCTAAATTAATCCACTTCCCATAGTTTCTCTGTCATACAGAAAAGTTCCTGATTGTAGATCTGTGCAGTAAGGAATGGTGTTATGCTACTTGGAACCATTTTCAAGAGTTTTGATGTTGCAAACTGACACGACAGCAACAGAGCAACAATACTGTGGAAATAAAGAAATGCAACAAAAATATGAAATATATATTATAACACCTTCATTCCTCATATATTGAGGAAATCTAAACATTTTTACATTGCAATGTGACACATCTGAATACTGAACAAAAACAGAAATATTTTGAAACTAGACCGACAAAATAACAGAGATAGACTACAACGTATGGGCTTAATTATTCTCCTTTAGATTCTACACAACAGTGTATTCTTGGCATGGTGCCATCACATAAAATCAAATACATTATGTGTAGACTTAACATTTATAAAAGACCACAAATGAAGAGTCCACATCTTCTGTTCTGAATAAATGAAAAGACGTCACAGTACAGCGGAGCAGGGTTAAAAGCAACACAAGGACGCTGCTGGAGCTATAAACAATAATAAGATGTGCAGTATAACCATCGTGTAGACAAATTGTTTACATATGGCAGAAAAAAAAAGCTGCCAGAAAAATCCTTTAATATTCCTAGCTACTTTTCTTAACCAGTTCTCACTTGTTTTTGATCATGTTCAAACATCTATTCTTGGCATGGAGTAGCAGATGATAATTTGAAATTCTGTCATATAAAATGAGTTTGCCATGATAAAACCCTAATTAGACTTTTTTAGTTTTTAATTGTCAATTTGCCCCTCAGGCCTTGAGGATCGCGTGTTACTCTAAAATTCCTAATAGTTTTTAACACACAGTTTCATATTACTTTTTTCTTTTGATTAAATTCAACAGCATTTTAATTTACTTCTCAGAACATAGTATTTTTTAAAATGCTACTTATTTTCCTAGCTGGTCATTCATACTTTAATAATGAACAACTATCAGGTTTGATACATTTTTTATAACATTTATTATTTTAATCTTTTCTTCAAAAATTAAAATGTCTTTGAAAATTGCAATTGTCCTCTTTCAATTCCACTTGCAGAAAATATTGATTTTGTTTCATGCTGAAGATACTTCCTGTGACTACCTGCAAATGCAAAGAGAAAGAAATCTCTCCAAAGAGAAAAATAATTGCACATACAGATCATGTTCTGCCTCTCCAAAAATATCTGGATCAGCTATCTCAGGAGTCAAGTCTTTACTCATTTCCTTTTGTACTCTATCCTGGAAGAATATGGTGACTGCACTTATATAGAAAATGCAAGTTTCTGTGGCCTGTAGGAACCAAGTTTCTTTCAGATTGCTCAAGGACAGTTATCAGCTACCTCAGCTACGTTCAATGTCATGCAATCAATCTGTATTACATTACAAAATCACATAACAGAGGACAAGATTCTAACTGCTCAGTGCCAAGCATGATTTTGGATCCTTGCATGGAAGTTGTTTCTCTTCATGATACTCTTTGCCATAGGCTGATAAGCCACTCAGATTTCAAATTCAGTAGGTATCACCATGTCTTAAGATGAACAATACCCAGCATCCTTTCTCCAAATCTCAAGATTCAAAACACGGTAATCATTAAAAGTTTTCTGTCCCAGAATCCTCCTGATGAAGGCCAACCTTCAAGCACTTGGAATTCAGCTGATGTGGTGGAATATAAATTTAGCATAAGGTACTTGGGTTGTGTTGTATTCAGAGCGTTAAAGACTCTGGAATGATCCCAGGAATGCATTAGCAGAGAAAATAAGATAAAGAACATTAATGTGATGTACGAGTGGCTCTGGAAAAGGAAATCATAACACTGAGCTTCAACAAGCTGTAACTGCTGAGAGGCCATGAGAATCACTTCCAGCTAGACCACACTGCAACAGTGTAGGCTTCAGAAAAGGAATGAGGTGGCTGTTGTTACATCTCTACCTACTATGAATGAATTCAATACCCTAGATGAGGCTAAGAAAACTACGGGTTCCACTTTCTATAACCTGCGAACTCAAAAGACATGCTTAAATCTTTTCATTTACAGGTATTATCTGTGACAGTTGCACTATTTGTTCTTGCAATGGTTATAAGATTCTGAGCAGCACACTGGTCAGTAGGAAATCAAGGTATGTTTCAGATAAAACTGTGTTTTTTTTAATGAGCTCCAGGACATATGTTAATCCAGTCCTACTCCTTGGCTTTTTAACTTACAGAACCAAATTTTCTTATGTTTCTTAAATTGCCTTTTAGTCTAGATATTCTGCAAGCTATGTATGAACACCTGAGTTTACAAATGCAGAACTGCAGCTTGAGGATTTCTGGTATATTTACTTTAGCACAGGATAATGTTGCCAAGTGAGTCAGTAGATTCAATACAATCTATTGAAGGAAAATTCTTCTTCCTCTCAGACTTCAGGTTACTAGATGCTACTGCTACCTGTGCTGATGTAATAAAACATACTGGATTCATCAAGATCCTGAACCTGAAGACAGATGAGAATGAAAATGAACTAATTGCAAAACAGTTGTTGCAGTTACCATCCTGATTCACTAGAACTGACAAGTATATCTTCATTAACTTTCTCTTCAGGACTCCAACACTATGACTAGTTTCATGCACGAACTCTTGTTGATGTGTGATATTTTAGGGAAGCAAGTGTAACTTGCTAGTCACTTTTGAATTCTCGTATACAAGTCCTTTTATCATTTCTCCTACACTGCACCAATAAAATTTCTTGTCACGATATAAAATAAAAAAATCAGGGCTCAGATGGCCTCAGATTCTTGAGGTGCATTACTGAAGAATGATTAGTATGCATCTTTACAGAAATTCAAATATATATTTTATCTGCTGCCTCCTGTAAGAAAACCATTTGTCTATGAGATCATCCAGTGACAGGGCATTTGCTTTTCAGATACCATATGCCAACAAAAGTTTTTTCTATATTCTACACGATTACCAAGGAATATCTCAAAGTTCAGTGCATCAGCAACACAAGATTATGATCTTTTTATTTATAGGTATATGATTATATACTTTAATTCCTGATATGATCAATCTCACTGTAAAGAAAATACATTATAATTTATTAAGGACTTCTGGGGAAAGCAATTCTCACAGTAAGCAAAAGTCTAAATAAATATTATTGCAAGTGATATATAAATTATTATAAGTGAGCAGCAGCATGTCTGTCAAGGTTGATCAGATTCTTTATAACACGGCCTTATAAAAAGAAAAATGTTAGTTTCGGGTCCAAATATGGAAATTTTTATGACTGACATTTGTTGCACTTTTGGGATCAATGAACCTTTTGTCAAAACCTGAGGTAAAGTTTTTTACCAAAGAACAGGGATTTTTTTTTTTCTTAATTCAGGTTCGTTCACGTTTTCAATCTGAATTATATTAGTACCTGGAGAGTCCAACTGAAATCAACCCTCATTGTAACAGGTGCTATATTTATATATAGCAAGAGATGCACAACTCCATTATCTTACTATTGAAATTGTCCAAGTGCTACAGAGAGAAAAGAGGTAAATGACAATCAAGGTCATATGTTATTCCAGGCTCAGATACTGACTTGACGTCTGGTTAACTTTTCTTCCTATACTGGGCTCCACTCTGGCAGCTAAATCCATTTGAAGGCAAATGGCATCACAAAGAAGATTTATGCAAGTATATGTTCTTCCAGGAAAGTCTTCTAACTTCCAGGATGCAGAAAAAATGCCTACAAATTACCCCAGCTCAACAATATGTGATCTTCAAAGTACAAAATAGTAAAAAAACCAGAAGGTTTCCAATTTTCCTCAAAATATATTTAAAAGCATATACAGAGTATATATGTGAAACACACCAGTAAAGATCTGAATACTGTACGAAAATTGCCTGACTATTCACTTGCATTCCTCAGATCCAGTAGTCTCTTAAAGAAACAGGCAAACAACATTGCCTATTATTTTCAGGGAAAGTTAGGAGTCTGTACACTTTCAAAAAGATTCCTGGACAGATTGTTTCCAGTTATAACAATTTAAATACAGAGTAATTTAACTGGTATCTGCAGAGCTGTTCAAATTTACACAGATGTCACTAAGAAGAATTTGGTTCCGTGTTCCAGATATATTGATTTAACAGTTTTCCTTTGTAAAGCACAGTATAGATGACTACAAGTATATCAGTGACACCCTGGTATATTATTCTGTATGGCAACTCCATCTAACTTGAAATAAATACACTCTAGCATGTTGCTGCAAAATTGATCACCACTTTCTCATGAATAGCCATGCATTTACACATAAAGACGAATGTTCCTTTCTAAAAATGGATCATTTCCAGATTAATGGGTAAATTGCTGTTCCTTGGAAATTAATATAACTAGGTCTACTACTGCAGCAACTTAAATATTCACAAATTAAATTGAAAGGCTTTCCTCTTCTCCCTGCCCATTGCTTTCCCATTCTGGGGGGAAAAAAAAAAGAAAAAAAAAAAAGAAAAAAAAAAAAAGAAAAAAAAAAAAAAAAAAAAAGAAAAAAAAAAAAAAAAAAAAAAAAAAAAAAAAAAAAGAAAAAAAAAAGAAAAAAAAAAAGAAAATGCAATGAACAAATTGTGTTGTCACTTCTGTGGGAAAAGTAACTTATAAAGTTCCTATGACGAGCTGCAAACCCCAGCATTACAACTATGTTAAAATGAATTAAACCAATCCTAACGGTGACTTGCCATATTTTTAACAAACACTATCAAGCAGGGGACTTTCATTTCTTTGTTTGACTCTGTAAAGATTAATTTCTTCAATTTTCTTCCAAGAAGTATATTGGCTAGGACCTTTAAAGAAAAAGCTGACGTTTTCACATACTCACAGAGTGGGACTGTGACAAAAACCTAGATATTGCAAGAATATTAACAGTAGGTTAAAGTAGTGTCTTGAGAGATTAATCTGACCTTATGTTAGTTGTTTTTTTTCTGCTTAGTAGAAAAAACATTAAAATCTGTTTTTCATCAGCTAGTAAAAAGCATTCCCTTTTTCAAATCTCTTTTTTTTCTTATTACTTAGGTTTGCTATGATGGAAACTGAGCATAAGTATGGTGTGGTATTTGCAAGCGTCCGCAGGTTGCAACAGGAAAAATTGGCAAATAAAGGGAATCTGTGAACCTTGCTGTGTTTCTCCGATCTGTGAGTTTTATTAAATAAAAAATTCTGGATCATTAAGCAATTAACCTATTCTTCCTGTTCTAAGTGAGGAAATGACTAATCATTTATCTAGTTTCAGAAGCTAGAAGGGAGAAGAGAGAAATACTATTTTTAATGGCTGAGGAAAACTGACAGTTGTGAATCAATAAGGAAATGACAAAAAGCTCAGTGGACCCTGATGGCTCACCAGGAAGGTGTGATAAAACCTCCATGGTTTCTATAGCCAGCTATATGGCCAGCTATATGCAAGTGTTGCACGTGAGTGGTGACAAGACATGCCATATTTAACTCCTCAGTTTCAGTGATCAATACTCACATGAATACAGATGGAATGGAAAACAGTAAAAGTCTTAAGCAGAACTTGAATTAACACTTGTGGACCTAAGTGACTCTAAAGCATATTCTCTATTAAATAACAAAACACTGAATGAATCTCTCCAATTCCTTTACCAAGAGACACAGTTACACTAAGCAAAGACATATGCAATTACTTCTAATGTGACCAGCACCAACCTCTGATTCCCAAACCCCTTCTCAAAGTGTGAAGTATCACGTACCACCTCACCAAAAAAATCCAGCATAGCAAAGAAGTGCAAACACTTTGTCGAACAATGTCAATCTTGGGAAAAAGTTACAAGAGAAAGAAACAATATATTGGCACACTCCACCAATTCCCTCTTGAAGAATAACAACCTATGGTCTTTCTTAATTTGTAGGCTTCTTGCCAACCCCATGACTTAGGCGACTGAAAATAAACTTTGTGCTTCGTTCTTATCCCATAATGCCACATGATGATTACCAGTGAATATATAGCTTCATCACCAACAAAGAAAAAAAGTCACATACAGCAGACTCATTCTATCTATGAAACATAATTAAAATACTACTGCTGTTTGAGATTTAATCAACAACAAAGGTAATTCTCTCTATGCACAGTATTTACATAATTTTGCTGTTTTTTCAAATTTCTGAAACATATTATCATAGAATAGTCTGGCTTGGAAGAGACCTTCAAAGGTCATCTAGTCCAACCCCTCTGCAATGAGCAGGGACATCTACTAGATCAGGCGGTAGAAGCCCCATCACTGGAAACATTCAAGGTCAGGTTGGATGGGGCTCTGAGCAACCTGATCTAGTCTGAATCTACCCTCTTTTAGTTTAAAACCATTACCCCTTGTCCTATCACTACAGTCCCTACTAAAATTCCTGTCCCCATCTTCCTTGTAAGCCCATATATCTCAGGGCTATGAACACCACCAGTGCATTATCATTGCAGTCCAGGCTGCCTCCAGTCTTCACATCACCAACCAGCTCACTTGTGCTGGTGACCATCAGGTCCAGTACCGCATCCCCTCTGGTAGGACTGTCTAGCACCTGGTTTAAGAAATTATCCTGCGTGCACTCCAGGTGTCTCCTGAATTACCTACAGCTCACCGTGCTACTTTTCCAGCAGATGTTGGGGTGGTTGAAGTCCCCTAGCAGAACAAGAGCCTGCCAGCGCAATGCCTCCTGCAGCTGGAGTAAGACACCTTCATCAATAGGCTCCCCTTGATCAGGTGGCCTGTAGTAAACACCAACCACAAGGTTCCCTTTGTTGCCTCAGTCTCTAATTCTCACCTATAACCTTTCAACCTGCTCGTGGCTATTCTTCAGATACAGCTTTTCACACTCTTATTAATTTCTTGACTTAGAGGGCAACACCTCTACCCTTCTTTCCTCACCTCATGGTGGCTTCCAGATCCTCCTGTTTGTTGTCCATGCTGTGTGCATTGGAGTAGAGGCACTTCAGCCGGGCTGTCAGCCCTGCCACCTTCTAAGAGGAACACCCCTTAATTCCTTTGAGGTGTTTCCCTGTTGGCTCCTCTTACCTCTTACTCTCCCCTCCTCACTTTCTATATTATTCTGCAATTGCTTTGTCATATGAGATTTCAATGTAGATAGATACTATTTAAAGTAATAGAGCTCACATAATTCCTGTAATTTCATTATTCATAATATAGAGAAATTATGGAGAATACATAGAAATTAAAAATTACCAGCAAAGGTGCCACTACTTTGCTTTTATAAAAGTCCTTTAGAGTGCAATATAACTAATGAGGTATTGCTCTGAAATATAATGGAAATTACCATGTAGTAGATTGATTTTGCTGCAATTTCCTACTGACTGCAAAGTGCTTACTAATTAAAGCAAGGCAGAGCTCAGTCTTGCCCTCCAGCACCTACAGTACAGTTCACCTGTTCTGAAAACCATTACAACTCAGTGGTTTTTTCTGTAACCCCAGTTTAAGAAAAACATTTGAACGGGTCCTGACTTACTGTTGAGTGAATGAAGGCTAGGATCCAGTGCTGGGGTTTTTTTGAATCAACAATTGCAAAATCTACAGGTTATACAACTGATTTTGAACTTTCAGGTTAGAAGGAAGGACTGAACTTTTGGTAAAGTTTATGGAACAAAAATGTACATGCTTTCATTTTTGCTTTTGGTGAGCTGTATGCTTACACCAGTATAGCTTTTTCATTGTAAAATGTAATAGTTTACTGTATCTCTACTTCATGCACAAGAATGGAAAATTGAAAAAAGAAATAAAATTCCCCTCAAGAATTTTCTTTCCTCTTTTCTCAACCAAGAGCTGATGAACCTCTTAATATTGCACAGAGAAATCAACTGACATGAAGGCTTTGAGTGAGCTGCCGTGTAACAAGACTTCCCAGAAGAAAAAAAGTAATCCATGGGATCAAAAACTGCCTGAAAACATGTGCATTTCCTTTCATTTGGAAAACACTGAATTTGGGTCAGAGAAATCAATTCCTGTGAAGGCAAAGCCTTCTCTGACTTGTGCATTAATTTCAAGAAAAGGCTATTAATCAAAAAGGAACACAACACATTTGTTTCAGTTCCTAATTTTTATGAACTTCCTCTACTGACTATTACACACATATGGGATAGGTCCAGCTGCTTCTGAATTTTTCCTGTAACACCGAATCTTAGTTTTCAGGCAGTCTTCCTCAAAGAAGGAAAGATCTATGCAACCATACAGGCTGCATCCGATTACCATCTACTTCCCGCACCCCCATAATGACTTTCATATACGTTCACCAGTTTAGATCCAATTGAGAGAGGGTGAAAGTCTCAGAGATGTTATACTACAGAAAGTTCCCCCACACACACTCCTAGAAAATCCCTAAAACAGTCGAATATAACAATGAACTCCATCAGTTCACCCTTAAGGCAAACTGTGCAGCATACTTGGACACCAGAGAATCAATACAGGACAGATGTATTATGAACTCTTCCAGTTCAAGAGAGTACTGATAAGAAGTTAAAATGTATGAGAAATGGGGAAGAAGATCAAGAAAAAATAAATGTAGTCTTTACTGTCACTCACAAATAATTAGGCTTTCTTTCCTTTAAAAAAAAAAAATAAAATTGTGGTATGCTGGGTTTGGGGGTTTTTTGGTTTTGTGTGTGGTTTTGTTTGTTTATTTGTTTTTCAGTTTCTCTTTCTAGATATCTTTCTGTATTTCCAAAAGGTTTATGAAACTGCTCTGCAATTTTAGGAGATGCAGTGTTTATCAAAGACAGTAAGAAAGCCTTTTTTGTAAGTATGTTACTGATGGAGCACAGAACTGACAAGTTTTTATGTAGAAATCTTTAAATAGAGATTTGCTTTAAATAAAATATCTCCTTAAATGCACATTATGGTGTGCTTTGGGAAAATAGGAGAAAGGGAGCGTTATCCTTTGTTCTTCCTTTTCCTGACATAAAGCAAAGTTAATATTACAACCAAAGCTTTCCAAAAGTGACAGAAGTTTCCTCACCTTGTAACAGTACAGTGTTTCCCAAAGCCTTGACCAAAAGCAAATCTGACTCCAGACATCTTTATTTAGGCCATCTATCCAGGCTCTGTGAAAACCTACCCTGTGTAATGAGAGATGTGCTGAACCTTTGACATTTCCACAGATATACATCAGTGCCTTAGAGATTTATGTGAACGTTTCCATTCCACTAGAGTAAACACATCATTCTTATTGATTTTAACTTATCTAAATGAAGATTGAAAACACTAACTTCATAAAGTCTATTTTAATGGTTGGCTAGGTGATGTTATGAACCACACTTGCAGTCCCAGCGATGAATGTAATCCTCTAAAATGCATGAAACTTTCAAGAAATAAAATGAAACTTGATAGTACTTCCAACACAAATATCCTTCCCAGCAAACTTCTTGAAGTGCAGATTTCAGAAAAAGCAGAAAATTCAAACACAGAAGAAATTACTCAAGAGTATGCTAATTTCTTTTGACTAATCCCTTGTACTGTCATGTTTAAAAAAATTCACAAGAGAAAGTAAACCATAGGAACTATTAATGACTGAAAAATCAAAGCTCACAAAGGCAATACAAATACATTTCACATAACAAAATAGGATATAGATTTCACTATGCTTACAAGTTATTCAAGTTGCACTTTTTTCTTTTTTAGTAGTTGAGAATTTTTAAGGCACGGAGTGATCTGACAGAAAGATAATCAATACTCTCCAAAGTTCAGTACTTGAAAGAAATACCCAGTGAGAGAAAAGGCCAATACAGTTAAGAACTTTCCCATCTAGTGCTATTCCCAGTGGAATGCATGCAAAATAGCAGCAACAAACAATTCATCCTAATAAACTTTGGGTGAGAAGGATGGTTGATGGTTTTTAAGTAGCTTGGATTTCAATTAAGGCTTTCAGGCAAATCTCCTGTGGGGGTGTTCTGTGATGCCTGAGGCACAAGGTCATGATGAGTTGCTCTAATATTTCCTTCCAGAAGAACTACATCCAGTTTCACTCTACTTAATTTTTGGCACCTACTACAATGCTAAAATAGATCACAGCTCTCCTTCAGTCCTCATTTAGTCAGGAGAGAGAAACAATAATCTCTGAAAAGAGATGGGTCAGTACTTTTTCCTGACTATTACTTTGTTGAAACACACATCTTCCTCTCACAGAGATGGAAATGACTGAAAGACAGTTGTAACATACTTCTTAATAAATTCTAGGCTATCATTAGAAACTCTTTCCCCCTTTAAATCATGTTGTCAAATATGAACTTAAGCATTTAGAAAGCCCAGAGTCACTACAGATATGCCAGTAGCAGTAACTAAATTTATTTGGAAAGAAATTTAAAGACTTTTTTTCCTATTTAGGCCATATAGTCCCATTTCATTGCATTACTTATTTAAGGGATTAAGGGACAAGACATAAACATTGCTTTAAAAATCTTTAGCTATGCTCTCAGCTACATAATTAGCAGCTTTCACAGCACTGTAAAGAGTGATAATGGCTAACACATATGATTCATGAGCTGAAGTGCCATCACAACCATAAGGGGGTTCATTTACAAGAGAGAGTTTTCAGTAGCAGTCAGAAACCATCAGGCTTGCACATGATGATCAGCAAGGACATGATCCAGC
Organism: Antrostomus carolinensis; assembly: GCF_000700745.2. Classification (NCBI taxonomy): domain Eukaryota; kingdom Metazoa; phylum Chordata; class Aves; order Caprimulgiformes; family Caprimulgidae; genus Antrostomus; species Antrostomus carolinensis. The sequence goes on from NW_010321151.1 coordinate 79,547, forward strand.
TCCCACTGAAATCACTGTGAATGTTTCCATCTGCTTTAGCAAGTTTTGAAATAGAGAATAATCTGCTAGAGTAATGCTAACTATAAAAACCCTCAAGTAACAGTGGGTACTATATTGCTGGAGAGTCTGCCAAAGATATCTCTTGATAAGGTTTGGGTAATCTCATGAATTAACTCAAACTCCTGGGAACTCACTCCTTATCTGGGCTCTAAGGAAAAAAATCAGAAGAAACATTTAAATACTTCCTATCTCCAGCATCTTAATCACCAGTACTTCATATGCAAGCACAGTATGTGAAATGAATGTTTTCTCTATACAGAGAACCTGGCTTGAAAAGTAAGTGGTGATAGGGTTGCCACTGTTTTCACAGCATTTTACTTATAAAGGCCGAAAAACTCAGCAGGGGCAAGTATGTTGCACACAGTTTCTTTATCAGTGCAACAGTGATCTTTCATAAACTAAGCTACTACTAATCCTACCAGCACCTTAGGGGAAACATACCACCTACAATGGAGATGGAGTGACTCCAATGGTCCTGTCCAATTTCAGCTCCACTTAGACTTAGATGAGATAAATGTGCAAATTAGGTAGTTCTCTATTTATTGAAGAGAGGTATGCAAAAGTATCACTTCAGGAATAGGAAATGCAATCATTGGCTTGCAATTTTGCCTGTTTTACTCTTCCGTACTTCACAGAAGAGGAAATTCCTTAACTTGGCAGCCAGGAACACAGAGATAAGAGGACAATAATTCTGTAATTACTTCAGAAACAGAATAGAGAGGTTTGCTGCCCTTCTGTGTCTTCAACATCTAGTCAGAAAGCTTAGCAAATTCCTCTGTTTATAAGCCAAAATATGGTACAAAGCAGGAAAACAACAGAACAGAGCTGGAAAGGTAACTGCAGGTCTTAGAGAAACTAGTAACAGCATCTGTGTCATCCATATTATAATGCAAGGAAATTCTCTGTTATCCAGAATGAAATGTCAGCCAAGAACACAAAATAAAAAGTAAATGCCAAGTATGAAAAATGGAGAAGCTTACATATGGAAATCATGTCCTCAGAAACGGGAACTTGTACCAGATGAATCTAAGACATTTGTAGAGATGGATCAAATAAAATGATGACAAGATGCCCCAGTGAAATCTCCAATCAGTTTTGTCATTTGAGGATTCAGAGCTCTTCATTTTGTGCATGAAATTTTTTTGCAGGACATCACATTTAACTGTACACTGAAACCCAGAGGACATAATATGGTATCTAACTCAGCTCGTCACTGACCTGTTGTTGTGTATATAGTGTTGCATCACTAGATAGGAGCATTAAAAGAAAGGAGGAAAAGTGATGTAATAAATGGAAAAGAGAATGCTAATTCAGTTCACAATCCCAATATTTACTATATAGCAGTATAATTATAACAAGTCATAGTAAGAGCCAACACTAGATTTTTCCTATTCAGTTGTACTTAATTGATGAATATATGTGTAAATGTAATAAGAAAATACTAACAAGGAAAGAGTATTTTCTAGTCATATTTCCAACAGAAGCAATGCCATCAGCTTCAAAAGCAATTACAAAGTGTAAGTATTAGCATGGAAAAGAAACATGAATAAGAAAATCTTCTTTTTAGCTTCAGAGGTTGGCTTATGCCTTGGAGTACGAGGTATGACTTCCTACCCTTTCTGAAATTGTTTAATCCTTCGTAAAAGAACTGTGAATATATGCTACACACAGACATTCATAATCTATTCTGCACATTTACTGAAAATTACTTTGATCACAAAATCATACAAATACAAGGCTGATAGAAACTTCCTGAGATTCAGCTACATTTACTCCTTTCAGTGAGGAGGAATCAAATATAACTAAACTATTCTCAAGCAGTCTCTAACTTGTCTTTAAATTATCCACAGTCCCTGGTGGTCTGTTCCAATAGATCTCCACTCATATAGATGGAAAATTTTTCCTAATTCCTAAAAAGAACAATGTTTGCTACAAATTAAGATGGCTTCTTGCTCTTCTTCTGCTATAAACCATGTTTACTTAATTATCTTATGAACAGTTATTTTCTTTCCCTCAAAAGCACTAGCTACAAACGTAAAGGAATATAAAAATCAAATTTTTAACAACAATGTATTTTTCTTTATTTCCTCAAAATTCTTTGTGAACATGTGATAGCAATTGAGGCTGATGCTGTGGAAGGATAGCAGATTTTACAAACAGCAACATTTCATTTGAACAAAATAAACAGAGAAGATATAATTTAGTCTTCTCATAATTTAGACAAATCTATGACAACTTAGAAATAATTGTCCTCAAGTTTCTATGATGATTTTCTAATCAAAATGTAATTAGATTCTTTTCAAATTTAGAATATGGCTATTCCCCATTTGAGAGGATAAAACTGCATTATAAAAGAAAAATTATATACCTGTTATTAAGAAACTCCTTAATTACTGCACGTATATCTTCTGCTTTTTTATTGCCTCAATTGAACATTAATTCACTGTTTACTCTGCATCTCAATGAAGAGTGGTTTTCTTGATTGTAGGTAGGTACGTTGTAGATTTTGTTCCAGAGACTCCAAACTTCTAAAAGAACTTCACCAAAATTTCACAAGCTTTCTCCTCTGACATTCCTGTTGTCTGTTAGCTCCTTTATTCCATTTTATATGAACACACAAAACTTTGCCTCCTTTCAGACAGTGGTAAAGCCATGCACAAGAATGCTCATATAAATGTACTTACCAGAAGATATTTTTTAACCTGAGTCCGAAGATCCTCATAATACTGTAGTAACCAGGAAAAATACCTACAAAGAGAAAACAGAACAGCAGCAATGAACAGGTATTTATCAAATTCGATGATGTGCCAAGTCTTAAAAACCAGATAAGGTATTGCACAGATCAAACATTTGTGATAATTTATGCAGTTAGTCACCACTCTTAGATGCATTTTGTGATCCTCTCCTTCCACCATTAAGCCGACAGATCTCTTTGAAAATCCTTTAAAAGAATCAGCAGAACTTTTTCCAGATTCTTTAATCATTTTTTATTCCCAGTCTTCCAGAAACCTTTTCAAAGTCAGTGAATATTTGTAGTTGAAGAAACAAATTATTTGTTGAGCACTGTTGATGGACACCATCACTTACACCTTTTCATTATATTGTCTATTCTATACACAACCAGCCTATACCTTGCTTGTCTTCATGTCAGCAACTATCCAAGCTTACATTGCAACATCTTTAGAATAAGGCTCTTTCCTGTACTTGATTCTCTAGTTGCATTCATTTAATAGTCCCTCACGGGTATATCCTTTAAAACTCTTGTCTGCTGCAAGATGTATTAGGCATGGCAAGCAGACTGCACCCTGCTGTGCTCTGTAAAATATTACATCCCAGTGATACTTTTCAGTGAAATCTCTCTAGTATGGCGACTAGCAGAGGACTGTAGGCAAAAGAGATAAAATAATTTTCATTTCATACCTCAAAGCAGTTGTTTGGGGGTTTTTTGTTTGTTTGTTTTTGTTTGCTTTTTTGTTTTTGTTTTCTTTTTAGACAAGCAACTTTATTTTTAATATTGCAGTGTAGAAATACAAGGCAAATTTGAAATGAAGTGAAAAGGCAGACAAAATGGAATTGCTAATGAAAACCAGGTAAGCATTAGTGTGGTACATTAACAAATCTGGTTTAAAACTAAAAAAAATTACCTTCTATACTAGCACTAGTTTCTTAGAATGCCTCATGAGATATACACAGAAACTTGATGGACAGATTGCTCAACACCTCCAGAGTTCACTATGCAACAAGGGGTTTGGTTATAACTGCTGCCCAGGTAATATTAGTTTATGATACAAGCAATGTTTCCAGAACTCAAAAGATAAAACCATTTGTAAAGAAATCATTACCAATAGAATGTTTCCTAAGTAGCCCATTGAAGGGCTTTGAAATGCCATTATCATCCACCTCAATTTCCAGTTATGAATCTCTCTCTTCCAGGCTCCTGCAACATTAACAGACTCACCTCCAAGTCACTGATGCTAAAGCACATTCTTTTGGTCAAAAGCAAATATTTTTTTCTTTTGCTTACACACACCAGCATGCATGCATACACACAAACACAGCATGAACATACATGGCATATTTATGTGGGGTACTTCAAATGGGCTTGCAAGACTTTCCAGGTCAGGACGCTGCCCAAGGAAACTCCCCTGGGGTTGAGAGCCCTCATCTTCTAGGTAAGTGCTTGTGCTTTTTGGGTCATCATTCTAAAGAACTCTTCATGAAAATTTAGTAATTCTTCAGCCAGTTGTATAGTATTATTCCCATCTGGCATCTGAACTTGTGGTCTACTATTGTTTGTCAGAGTGCTAAGTAATTTTGGTTAGAACAAATTTCATTTTGAGTGCTTGCCCTTTCTATTTTTGTGGGTTCCTCTGTGATATTACTCAAGGTCATGACTGTTGAGAAAGGAGGTAATTACCCTAATATAAGCTACCTGATTGAGTAGGACAAAAAGGCTGTCCCCAGTCAGACAACAGCCCACTAGCAGAGTCAGAAATAAAAGACAGATCTCTGAAGGCCAGAGTTTTATCTAAAGCAATGCATGACTTGCAATCTAAGTCATGTTTAGATAATTTCTTTCTTTTCCTCTGCCACATGAATTTACAATTAAAGGACACTTAAGTATTTCAGGCAATTAAACATGAACCTTATTTTTAATAGCAATCAACAGACAGACAAATATGTTCAAACATCATTTTAACGTCTGGAGTACAATAAGCAAGTCAGATGCAATCTGCCATAAGTAACTTTATTGCTGCCCAAAGGGTTTTGGGATCCAAATATAGAGCAGATGTTGAGGACTTCCTAGTAATTATGGGAAGAACTAATTCTGTCCTGTCTCACAGATACACTTTATAAGATCTGCTTTATTGCATTTGTGGTTACTTCACCTATTTATCCACACTTTTCACAAATATGCCACATTCACACCTGTTGAAGTAAATATTATACAGACAACATTTAATCTATATTTTAGCTATATTGATAAACAAGATTATTCACCTACCTCAAGTTAAGCACTAGTGGAAGAATCAGATGTTTACCCTAATCTCTTCTAACAAATCAATAAAATTAAAGTGCCTACAGAAACTATAAGTTTGTTCACATTGAACTTGCCAACTACAGTAGAGAGACTCAGCACTTAGGAAAGGAAAGGAGCAGTGAAACAAAACCCACAACTGAGTAAAGAAGTGTGGCAATGTCTCAGCTGAGAATAAGGATTTATTAGGGAGTTGAGGCTGTCTTAAATAGATAAGTTAAAACATCAAGAAATGGCAAAATCAGCAGTGTAGCAAACAACAGACACCCAGCATCAGCCAAATCAGTGCAGAAAATTCAAAATCTGCCCAGCAAGCTCCATATGAGAGCTAACTGGTGGGCACAATCTTCAGCAAGAACAGCAGGTTTAGGCAAAAAATAAGAATTACTGTTACATGTCTTTAATATCAAAACAGCATAGTGTAGACAGTCTGCCAGATTCAAATGAATTGCACCATTAACAAGAAGAAAACAGGACTGTGGACAAGATAATGGGATTTTAATGGACTTCGGAACACAAGTACATCTACTTCAGACATTTGCAAGAAAAAGCATCAAATGTAGAAAAATCTGATGACTTTTTACTTAAGTCCCTGGGAGCAAGCAGCTATTTTTTATTTTTGTCAGAGTACCTTACTTGGAATTCAGGTTATTAATATTATAGAGGAAAACAGTGCATGTAAAATAGATCCTGAGCTTTGTAACAATGCCACTAATGTTATCTCCTTAAAAGAAAATTTTCTACTGATTTTAATGTGTGTGGATCTTAAGTTATAAGATCAGATGAAGTAGCACATCCTTTCTCAGAGGCGTGACACTCATAAGTTATAGGATGTCAAAGACAGAGACAAACCCTAAATCCTTAATGACAACAATCAATGAACTGCCATCTCTTCTAATAAGAGCCTGACACAGAATTTCCTTCACCATCATCTACCATAAATGACAACAAATGCATAGACTTGCTAAAAGAAAACAGGAATCAAGGATTCTGTTTATTTCCATTTAAGGCATAAGCAAGTTTGTTGATCTTTAAACTATTTTAGAAACAAGTGTGTAACTTTCTGAAATGTATGTAGTCTGTAATTATTTTTAGTTAATACAGACCAAAGACCTGAGGGATTGGGTACTATTATTTATTAGTTAAATAAACAAATGGGTCCAGACAAATGAAAGACTAATCTTATTTGATTTACATCATCTCTAGCTGCTCCTTTTAGTACTATGCAACACAAATCATAAAATAAAATGCAAGTTTTAATGAGCCTTTATTTTTATAAGTTAAAACTTCATTTGGCTTACTATTTTTCCAATAAATTTTTATCTGCAGAAAATAAGCTGTGAAAGGCTAATATTTTAATATTTTGTAATCTTTAATTAGAAAATATTTAAAACATGATCTTAAACTGTTTGCTTCCGTCATATTTGGAAAATGTATATATTTTCTAGACTAAGGAAGAGAACTATAGCTTTAAAATTTCTATCTGAGACAGGATGTAATAAAACTGCTATCTTCACTACATGCAAAGACTCATTAATTTGTTGTCACTGATAATCATTATTGTATATAAAACCAGGTAAAAATTAATGCCAGGCAACTGCCCAGCACCCAACAGCACCATCAGTGTCTGCAATGAAGCATTACAACCAGCTCATCTCTGAAAGGTATCAGTAGCAATGAATAGTAATCAAACTGCAAGATTATATTCATTACAAACTTAGCATCTGTGATGCAATTCTTGGATAACAAAAACAAAACTATACTAAAAATAGCACTCACATATACTAATGACTAGTGTCACCTCTAGTTTTATGCCATGAAATTGTGAGACACACCAGCTTATAAGATATACCTAGAACACTCCCCATCAGCTTTGTTGACATTGCAAAATTTCTCTTACATAAGCACTGTTTCACAGTTCATACGAAACACACATCTTGTTTCTGGAAACTTCAAATCAATTATTTACTCTAGTACTCAATATAAGAACTAGTTTTTAAAAATTTTTTATAAATCAGTAACCTGGTTGAAATGTTATTCCATAAGAATCTCCTAAATGAATATAAGGTTACTTCAGTTTTTAAGTCTCAAGTCTTTCTTGATCCTGAAAGGCCTTTGCTGCTAATCCCCTACCACTACTATAATCATCCTTTTCTGTGAAACAATCCAGAATGATTTTTGGGCATTTTCCATTTTACTGTCTCCAAAAAATAAAATGTGCCATTTCACCAAATTCAGCATTATTTGGTTTTAGCTTAGTACAAACACTTGATAATTGATAAATTGTTTACCATTGTCAAGACCTCTAACAATCAACCTGGTAAGCATGCAAGAGCTACCTGAGATCCAAAACTAACACTGTTTGGTCAGCAGCCTTTGCTTCCTGCTACATGGCAACAGAGTACTGTATTCTAGTTGAAGTACCGCAGTTGACTGGTGTGCAGCTCTACATGATCATGCTTATCACACCACTATCAGCTCACATCTATATTCTGGTTGCCAGTGCTGGACAACGTGAATTCTCTAATAACTGGTTCATCTCTATCTCATATTCACAACCTCTCCTTTACTCTGAAGGGCAGAGATATCTTTAGTTTCCTCTGAACTGCTTTGCTTCTTTATCTTGCCATAAAACATCTGAACACTATGGACTATCCACTTTCTTCTTGTTCTGTCATTCAGCAGCCAAATCCATCATGCCATTTCTAGGTGCTTCTCAGTTCCATACTGGAATGAAAGGCAATGCTACCAGATATAGATAAGGTTGGTTTTTTAAACAACCAAAGCATCAGATGTGGCCAGATGCATGATACAGTTATGAAGGACTGCTCTGTACATAATTTTATGGGGTTGAAGCACATTGGATTTATGGTGAATACTTTAGCTTGGCAAAATCTGCAAACGATAGTAATAGTATAAATTCAGTTACTCTAATCATGTCCAAGACCAAAAGCAGCCACTTAAGCAATCTTTCATACTGTCATTATAAGGGAAGTGAGTTCTTACTCTGTATGCTGCCTGAAGACATAAAATTCCATTAAGGCAATTTTATTAGTCACATAGAGCAGAAAACCCAAAATTGTAACATAACCTTAACTCTGCTATGAAGCCAAATCCCACTAAATGCTCAAAATATTAATCAGCTGGTGGTATGTAATGAAACAAAAGTAGGAGCAACACTTGGGAAAAAAAATCACAAGCTTCTTAATATTTTATGCTAATATATTGAAACTGATTAAAACAAGTTGGGTTTTTTTAACTGCTGCTGATATTACATATGCGTAGAATATTTTAGCAAGGATTGTATTTTGGAGGCAGTTAATTACCTACCTGCTGCACATGAAGTATTCATTCAGTTAAATTAATTTACAGATTAAAAAAAAAAAACCCCAACAACCAAACAAAAAACTCCACAACACAAACCTACAAACACAAAAGTATTTTTCTTATGATGTTTTTCTTATGATGGTCATTTTAAATAGCTGAATCTTTGTTTTTTCGTCTTTTTGACCATAAAGGAAATGCTGGAAAATGTATTGCCATGCTGAATTTAAACCCTGTGAAAGGGGAACTCAGACTCAATTTATTACATAGTGCCTTTACTTTATTGTGCAGGTGGACTCAATAAATTAGAATGCTCATTAAATTGAATGGGACTCGTGGCATCATCTAAATTCAGGCTTTCAGCCAAATTTTACCCTTCTGTTAAAGTTCCCATGGAGCTTTAGCTTCAGAAGATGTATATATGGTTCAAACAGGGCACAGATGTGCTTGACATACTACTGATGCTTGTTCTTTATCTCTCCGATACATGTTTCTAGGTGTAGCTTCACGGAGTTTTATAGAGCACGTATCAAATTGGATCTTTTCAACTTTGCCTTTTGACATAAGAACTTGTTTTTCTTCCGTTTATTACATGAGGTTTCAATTGAGATTATAAAAGGAGAACTTGAATAACTATTTCTTTATAAACACCAGCAAATCCCACTGTGGATTCTGGGGTCTCACATGGATGGTATTCCATGCCTGGAAGCCGAAACAGTAGTGCTCTTCCTATCCTTGTATCCATTTGGCTTAGTGCAAGAACATGAGTTTTCAGGGGAAACTCTGACTTTACCATTTAATTGTCTGTTTTGTTAACAGCACACACTACAGAGATCTAAGAAAAAAAATCTTTGTGGGTCAAACAACTTTTCTTATTATACCCTGATATCCAAAACCTTGAGGTACACAAAGCTGTGACAAGACAGGGAAGACATGAGGGTGTATGAAAGAAAAGAACAGGTACATCCAGGTCCCACTTTCTTGCAACTTTCTGAATTCAATTGTTTTTCTTCTGCAGATATTGCAATTGACAGCACTCTCCTTTCCCGGGGCTGTACTACCTAGGCTTAGGCTACCTGCAGGCACATGGACTTACAGCACAAAGAATAAACAGGTTTTCATTACAATGTCAGCAGTGCACCTAAGGATAGCAAGAAATATCTTAGAGTTGCAGGTTGTGCTGCTTTTTAAAAGAATAACACATAGATAATTTAATAGTTTCAGACCACTATCCAAAAATATCTCACTGCATATACAAAGAATTGTGAACTTTGTTGTAGCTCTGTTTTTCGTAATGTTGGCTAAACAAGTTGCTTAGTTAAATCACTTAATGAAAACACCTTCAGCAACCAACTGTTTCTTTAGAAGATTCCAGATCATTACTGTCTGCTTCTGCCCCCAGTTACAGGTGCTATTACTTTCTGCAATGTCATATATATTTATTCCTTCACATCTTCCTCCACTTTCACATCTTGTCCTTCCAGTAATTGCATGAGAGAATCTGTGAAACCAGCGATTTATCCTGCTAGCTTTGATATCACTTTCAAATTTACTCTCTTACAGTATAAAAGAATACTGATGTTTTAGTGATGCAGCTATTTAAATTGCCCAGTAACTTTCTCTGAACGTTGCACTCTTCTGTGCACCTGTGTCTCTCCCTATGTAGGGCAAGGCATTAGAGAACATTTTAAAGCATTCATCTGTTTGGTTCTAACTAGTCAGTTCTGCTTTTCTCTACAACCAAAAATAGAGAGAGCTCTCATGAAAGTTACCAGGAGAACAATATAATTTTAGGAAGCCATGGATCTACCTCTAGCCAAACTAAATGTATCTCACAGAAAGGGCATATCTTCAAGTCCTTTCACTACTTTGACAGGAAAGCCAAGTTTTTTTAAAGCTTATTACTTCCCTGTATCTTTTGGCTCAATTACCTGATTACTAAATTGATTTTGTAACAGAACCAAGGTACTACCTGTTTCTTTTGCTTCTGAATGATATTTTTTTTTTTCTTTTTTGGACAGTCAATTCATGTAGGAGTGTGCTGTGATCACAAATTATTTTTTCTTCCACTGCTGCAACTATTAGGGTTAATACTTTTCAATTATTGACCTTGTGATTGTATTAGCTTCAGAAGAACTATGCTGGAAAAACTTTGCTCTAAAAAATCAACATATAAACCACTATGAGATCCAAGTCAAAAACTGTTACTGTGGACATGCGTGTTTATTTTGTGGCCTACTCACATTAACAAATACAAGATTTTAGAAAACAACAAAAAAACCCCAACAGAAGCAATTTGACTCAAAAAGAAAACTTTTTCTTTTCCTTTTTTAAAAAAATCTCCAAAACCTCCATGTTTTTAGTTAGTAGTCTTTTCAAAATCCAGACTAAATTTTCACATTAATATAAGTCTTTCCAAAGATTTAGTTGTACTCGGGATCCGTATCCTAAACCAACATATTAAAGAACTTACATATACACTAGTTTCATTTTCTATGTAGTAGAGAGTAAAAAACAATGCAGTTAATAAAGTCATTCTAACACATGCTACCATGCATCAAATCTTTTATTATAATCTTGAAATTAATTGATCAATTACATGATATGTGAGGCACTGTTTAGTTTTATTTTTTTAATCAGGCTTCCACTGTGTATTGGAATTCCACAAGTTTAATGAATGAATATGCACTAGTATGATCATGTACTAGTTATCATCACTATTTTGATAGGAAAAAGTTGGTCTTTATCACTGGCATTACAAATAATTTAACGTATAAAATAACATTGATTTTTAAATGTTTCTCATTTCTTTTACTGTTATCAGCAAGGCACAATTTCAGTTCATATTTTGATTTTATAAAATTATTCCTACAATTGTTCTTAGATGGCATTAAATGTCATTTGCACTACAATAGTTTTCTATTGATTTTAACTTCCATATGCATAAATGCATTGCAATTATAAAAGTCAGATGACAGTGCTTCCAAATTTTCACTTCAACTTTTTAATTAATAGCTCAATAAACATGTAAATGCCTGCCATAGTATTTACATTTAGAGTAAATATACCAATCCTATCTGAACTGTGGCCTTATATTCAAAATTTATTCATCTGTACAGAAGAACTCTTCATATAGGCTGATTACAATTACGGCTGTACCCATTTACAGTAGAGAATCATTCCCCTGCACAGTTTTATAGGAAACGACTTGCACCGATATTAAGGTGGTCCACGTTGCTTTGTGTTCTGCAAAAATAACTGACAGTGGACTTCAGTCTTTGTAAGAAACAAATTATTTTGCCACAGTTGCAAATAGTTCAATAATAATATAATTTGTTCTTTGATCTAATATTACAGTGAGATACTTCCTTTGCAAAAATACAGGAATATCAGTAACTCATATGGAATTACATACATGATACTAAAACGGTCATGAGAGAGGAAGATTTATGAGGATGTAAACCATTGGCTAGCTCCATACAAAATACATCTGAGTGAAATTTACAACTTCATTCTGAAATATTTTTACTTGTTGCTATCTATAGACAAAGAATGTCTACTGTGCTGAAAAAAAAAAAAGTAAAAAAAAAGTAAAGTTTTCCTCTGCTCTCAAAAAAGCCATTACTTGTTGTCCATGAAAGGCAAGTTCTCCTAGTTAGTGCTTAAAAAAAAGTATTGGTAGGTGAATTTTGTAGACATATGCACTTTCAGATCTCATAGATACTGAAAAGCTTTTTGCTCAAATAACATGGCATACGAGATTCACATTCATACTTCTCTGAGAACACAGCATTATATTCTGAATCCCATAAACAATAGCTTTCTTAGCTGGAGCTGCTACTGAAATGGTATTTCAAAAATATCTCAATCTGATATCTGAAGTACAGCTAAAGCCTACAGTGTGTCATCTGAAAAGCCTAGAAAACAGAAAGCTGTTTACCTTACTTGTGAGAATCACCACAATACCAAGAAGAAAAAATTCATACTTGTGTATCACATACTATTACATAAGAAATACTAATTTAACATCAACTGCCAAACTGGCTCTAAGTTTTCCTATTGTTTTAGTTTGTGTTCTACTATTCATATTTATTAACAGTAACATTTTTTTCCACTGTAAATCACATCAGCTTATATTAAGGGTTTCTGCAAGAACACAGGCTATACACTTTGTTATATTGACATTTATTGTCAGTTTTATTTGCAGTTTTATGCATGTCATTTCAAGTCCTTGGTGTATTTCTTTTCTTCCCCCCCCACCCCCAACACAGTATGTTTATGTGATGGCACGCTTGCCAAAACAATTCCTATTCTAAAAATGGGAATTTGTTCTATTTGATTTATGCCAGCCAGATGTGACTGATGGAGGCTTTAATGACAGGTAATCTTTCATATGATGCAGTGCATCTCTTATAAACACAGCACACGTTGACTACACATTACATACTGTCAAAAGTGCCAAGTAAAATTTGCCAGACTTGTCAGTGAAGAATGAAATAAAAGTCCTCAGTGATGGTAGCTCAAATATTCTATTTAGGTATTAAGCACTACTTATTTGGAAGCTATTTAGTCACATTTGGTTGTGATATCAAGCAGAAATCAAGAAATCTTGAAGTTATCCATTAGCTTCACAGTAACATACACAAAGAAAGAACAAATTAGAAGGCTTAATCAGCAAAGCCTTATGGGAGGTAAATAGCTACACACCTTTCCAGCATTCAGGCTGCAGTGTTCCCATTTTCACCAATCAGTAACTATTCTCCATGCTCAGCAGTAGTTAAGAATTGGCAACAAATACTAGTGTATTTATAAGTGCTTCACGTTTTTTCATTATGCAGTTAATGAACTGAGTGAGAGCTAGAAGCCTCGAGAATATGAACCTAAATACTTAATATGACCCTCAGAAATGGTTGTCCAACATTATAGACAGAGAAGGATTTTGTCCTGAGGAGATTGGTTTTCTTCCAATAAATCCATGAGTGCTGATGTTTGTTTCCTAAGACTTAAAAATTATAAATGCTTAAACAAATCAGTACTTAAAATAGAGAAATAATCAAACTTGAAAGATGTAGAAAAAGAGGTAAAGGTGCAATAGCATTCACTGATGACACTAAAGTATGCAAAGTTCTAAAAATGAAGACTGAGTGAAAAAAACTGTAGAAGGACCTCAAAGTACTGAGCAAGCAACTGACAAAATAGCAGGTGAATCTGAACGGTGATAAATATTAAAAGTAATTCACTGAAGAACAAGAGAGTCCTGACCACACATAGGTACTAATAAACTCAGGAACGAGGAAAGACTTGTAACTCAGAAGATACCCATTAATTCTCAAAAAATCACCCAATGAATCCAATATTTCAGGAAAAGAAGAGAATTCTTATGATGGTTCTGTACTGACCTGCAGTATGACTGCTATCAAAGCTATAGATAGGGAAAGCAGACTAGGACTTTCTAGCATGACAAAGACATGACTGCAGAGGTATACAATAGATGTCTTCATAAGTAACAATGTGAAATAGCTAGATGAAAATCTCAGATGGTAGGTTAAAAAAAAAAAAAAGAAATGGTGGAACTTAATGACACAACTGTAGTTAAATGTTGAAATTAATTGCCTTAAGAGTGGTGCAGATATCAACAGTTTATCTAGGTTCAGAAGTGATTAGACAAACTCAGAGAAGAACACTTCCCCTTGGGTTTATTAAACTCAAACACGACATATCTGGATGAGAAAATTAATTATTAAGTTTCCATCAGATTCCCATCACCCTGAGGAAAGTAGAGAAGAAAATGATACCTTGGAAGGAAAGTAAAAAAGCTACATAAAATAATATAAGAACTATAATCCTAAAGGGAATATAATCCTAAAAAAATCAAGGAAAAAAATAAAGGACACTAACACCAGAAGATGTTCTGACATAACTCATGTCTGTGAAACACATAAAAATATATTAAAGACATTATAACAGAAGCATATTCAGACTCTGTCTATTTTCAAGATGATCAACTCCTTTAAGTTGATTTTTTTTCTGAAGAAAGCTTTCAGTAGTATTTAGTTAGTGAGATAAGATATTCACTACCTTAATTTGCTTTGCTTTGAAAATTATAACTGCAGCAATAATGTAATGAAGCATAGATTATACTCTTTAATTTCCTAAAATGAGTAAACAATAGTTACAGCTGAATGTCAGTAACTTACAAGAAACCTGCTTAAGGAACAGATCATTTTAGCAGTTCTTACTCATTTAAGCCATTAGGCTTCTTAGGAAGAGCTATCAGTTGTGTTCATCAGTCCATGAAGGTTATTAGAACACTCAGATGAACACTTTACAATAGTCAATGAAAACCAAATACCACCTTCTTAAATCCTTATCCTATTACAGGCAATAGGCACTCCCACCAGAATTCAATGAATAGGGTTTTTGTACCTGCTATCAGCAGTGAAACTGTACCAGGTAATTCATATATGGTACTTCAATTTGGTTTTCATATCTAAGGGGATGGTCAGGCAGTTTAAGTCAGTGGGTGATGCTATTTTTCTGTGTAAAATATAAAAGTGAATGATAGTTAATCAGTTTCATGACATGAGTGCTGATGAACATTCATTAATAAAATCAGCAAACACCTTAGAAACATTATATAGTCTAAACTGAGCACAGCAGACTATCCAAAGGACACCAAGAGACTGTGGGACTGCCACTCAATTGTCCTGCGTGCAGTATTTCACACTTACTCATAAAAGACTACACTTTAAATCTCCAACTCTTCAGTGGAGTTCCATATTCCCATTCTACAATTTTGTATGTGTGGATGCATGGGTCTTGTGGACAAAGAATCAAAGAGAACTCTTATATTGGTTTTCCTAATTGGTGAGGTAAGGCAGTGAAATTTTTCAATGGTATAGGTGATCTTTTAAAAAATAATACAGTTACATATTCTGGTGCTGTGCAACAAGTCCAAATACATACACTTATTGAAATTAAAGTAATTCATCATATTGATCTAAATGACAGTGATACATCAAAGGAAAAAGAAATCTTTACATCTTCCTGGAAAAAGCATCAAAGCAAAACAGAAACTACACCTAAAGATAAAGCACTGATCAATATACTTTGTGGGAGGCCAATATACCTGACTTCCTAGTCTATATTTCCATATGTATTAAAAAGGAAATTTTTGTGGCTTGCATGTATACATGTTGTAATTATAGGCAAGAGGTTGTCATCATACTTTTTAGAGCAAAGAATATTAGCATTCAAATACCTTTTACAGTGAAAAAGTGTGTTTTTCACACATTCACAAAATAAGCCACACATACTACAACCCATTTCAAGTTCAATTTCAAATGAGTTAACCAGTGGCAAACCATGACTTCTTAAAAGCGGAAAAGCTATCACCCACTGTGAGTGCCATGAAGATCTATATCCTTAATTGTTTTGTTAAACCCACTAAATACATGTTGACAACTACTTTAAGAACTATTTTAGTGATATATAAACTCCCGGGGTGGGGTGCTAATCACTTCTTCAAAAAGGCTAGGCAGGTCATGGACCAGCCTATCCATCTGGTAACAGCCACTAAATATTTTTATCCTTCATATTCAGATGATAGTCTGGACAGTTCAGAAACCTGCCTTTGAGCAATCTTCTCACCCTCCTCCACAGACAGCAGACAGAGGCAGTGACATGAAAAATTTTAATCTAAGACATACAAGTTCCATCAATGCCCAATGCATTTCTTTGTGGTGAATTTCATTCTTCTTAATGATAAAAAGTGGGTAAGAAAAGTTTTCTTTTCTGTGCATATGCGCATATAAAATATGCACAGATATTACCTCAGCCAGCTTAGGTATCTGTGCATCCATAGTACTGATAGTTCACAAAACAGATCATCAATTGATTAGTATGACAGGAATGATGTATGTTAATGCTGTATGAATGCAGCATGTTATGCTGCATGTTGGGTGCTGTATGTTATGACACAGATAGATAGCCATAATCACTAGCTGACAATAGACTTTCATCAAATTCTGTAGTGTAAAAAATGTCCACTGAAATTCACACATTTTTAATTAAAAGGAAGGCAATTATTCATTACAGATTTTGGGAAGGTTATTTTATATTTAGATGACATATTTAATTGAATTTTAATTTCCTCTTCCTAATTCAAACAATGCTATCAACATATAAGAAAAAAGTGTGCTAGCTAAATCTAAGTTAAAAATCTGTGTTTTGCATTTAAGAAGAGTGAAGAAAAAAAAATGCCTTTTTACTGTGAACCAAATCTCATTAAGAGTTATTAAACTGTTTACATTTGGGAACTAAACAGAAAATTTATGCACATCCATATATCTCGTAGTATGGATGTCTCACTGTACCAACAAGACAATAAAGTAAATGGCACAAAGGTTTAATGAATCTTCTTCACATGCATCTGTTATCCACTTTGTCATTTTTAGCTGTTCATAGATGTATACTGTTGGGAACTTTTTAATTGGCACAAGTAGAATGCAGATACCTGAGAAACACCTGTGCTCACATATTATAGAATAGTTTTGGTTGGAAAAGACCCTTAAGATCATCGAGTCCAACCATAAACCTGACACTGCCAAGTCCGCCACCAAACCATGTCCCTAAGTGCCATGTCTACACATCCTTTAAATACCTTCAGGGACGGCGACTCCACTACTTCCCTGGGCAGCCTTTTCCAGTGTTTGATTATCCTTTAGGTCAAGAAATTTTTGCTAATATCCAATCTAAATCTCCCCTGGAGCAATGTGAAGCCATTTCCTCTTGTTCCTAGTGAGAAGAGACTGACACCCACCTCACTACAACCTCCTTTCAGGTATGAAAAACTGATCTTCTCTGTAACAATTCTATAGAACATCTTCTATGAGATGTGTACAGTGCACACAAAAAGCTTGGCTTTGTAAAATGTTGACTTTCATAACTTAGAAATTTAATCACATACCTCATTTGAATCCAGGTGTATGGTAACTTTGCAAGTATTCGACATCTAAACAGTAGAATCATAGAATGGTTTGGGTTGGAAGGGACCTTAAAGATCATCTAGTTCCAACCCTCCTGCTATGAGCAGGGACAGTTTCCACTAGCTTCATCCAACTGGCTTTGAACACTTCCAGGGATTAGCATCCACAACTTCTCTGGGCAACTTGTTCCATTGTCTGACTACCCTCACAGTAAAGAGTTTCTTCCTAATATCTAATCTAAACCTACCCTCTTTTAGTTTGAAGCCATTAACCCTTGTTCTACCACTACCTGCCTTTGTAAAAAGTCCCTCCCTAGCTTTCTTGTAGGCCCCCTTCAGGTATTGGAAGGCTGCTATAATGTCTCCCCAAAGCCTTCTCTTCTCCAGGCTGAACAGCCCCAACTTTCTCAGCCTGTCCTCATAGGAGAGGTGCTCCAGCCCTCTGATCATCCTTGTGGTCTCCTCTGGACTCGTTCTAACTGGTCCATGTCTTTCTTGTGTTGGGGACTCCAGAACTGGACACAGTACTTCAGGTGGGGCCTTACGAGAGCAGAGTAGAGGATGAGAATAAACTCCCTTGACCTGCTGGCCATGCTTCTCTTGATGCAGCCCAGGACACAGTTGGCCTTCTGGGCTGCAAGTGCACATTGCTGGATCATGTTGAGCTTCTTGTCCATCCAAGTCCTTCTCTTCAGGACTGCTCTCAATTCACTCATTGCTCAGTCTCTATTTATATTTGGGATTGCCCCGACCCAGGTGCAGGACCTTGCATTTGGCCTTGTTGAACTTCATGAGGTTAGCACAGGTCCACCTCTCAAGCCTGTCCAGGTCCCTCTGGATGGCGTCCTGTCCCTCCAGCATAATCTCTGGGTTCCTCTCCCAGATAAAGCTTCAGGACCAACTAAGCTGCTCCAGTTGTACCTATTTCCCATCCAAAGCACATTTAATAATTCCTCAATTGCCTATTAGAATTTTGATGAAGATTACTTACAATTTGACAAAAATTTGAAGACAAACCTTGTTACTCTGCATTACTTGTGTAAGGAAAGGGGAGTATAGCACCATAGTTCTCAATAAGAAGTTTTACTTCATTTGTGATTTAACTAGAAAACTTGAGACAACCAATCCCCCTCCCTGCATTTTTTGTTGGGTTTTGTTTTGGTTTTTTTTTAATAATTACAAATAGCATATTAGCTAGAAGGAAAATGTATGTGTGTGATTTAAGGAAAAGATGCTAGCAATGCATGTAATATAAAACACTCAACATCTAATCTATCTTTTCAGCCTTAAGCATAAGGTGTTGGTTTCAGGACTGTCATTGGTAGGTTATTTAAAAATGAATTTTAACAGCGTTGTATGTTGCAGATAAAAAGCAAACCTATGTTATTGTCCTTTGTCTCTGAAACTCTGTCTATATTGCTAGCTAGTAAAAAGCAAAGAGTTAAATGAGGTAGCTTAACAAACCATCTTTTATTTCTCAAATCAAAAATATCTAATTGCCTGTTCATTGTGTTGCAGACCAAGATTCAACTGCTACTAACAAAACAGACAAAAATCAGAATTATCTTAGAACCCAGTAGCTTTACTGTGACTTGGGGTTTCCTGGAATCTCTTTGGGCACTGGATCTTGGCTTGTAAGGAGCTGATATTTTATTCACTGCCTCATCAGAAGTAAATATTCCTGTGCATGTTCTTCCAGTTTTAAATATTTATACATATGTTTCTTCTTACAAACTTGGAATATTTCTAGCAATGACAGCAGTGAGAATACTGACATATGGTTGGAGAACAGATGCCTATTTTTTTAACTCAGGGTATTAGCTAGTCAACTAGTTCTAGTTATAAATTATTTACAGGGTTCTTACTAACAGTAGATTACCACATCTTTCTGAGCATATATCCTATACAGTGACATTCAAATAACCTATAAGCTCCAAAAGGATGCTATGCCATAATCCTTGTGCTGTTAATAGTACAGTGTATTTATTGCTTCTCTGTGAATTCGGAGATGAATAGTAGGCCAGTGACATGAAGAGTTCACCACCTTATGCCTTTCAGTTCCTTTAGAGCAGAAACTGTCAAAAAGTGTATTCCTCTTTCACAATCTCATGTGTGACACTGTGGAAATGCTGAGGGTACTGTATTTTCACTGACTTGGTGATCCATTAAAAGGTTATTATCTATCACACTTCTATTTCATGCAACAGTTGTGGGGTTCAAAGAACCCCACAGAGAATTTGGGGTTTTTTTATGTTCTCTTCAAATCCCTGTGCTCTCCTTAGCGGAGAACAGAAAAGGCCCTATCCACCCCTGTATTGTGGCAGCGGAGGAGACAGTCAGATATACCTTCATATTGTCCTTTCCAGAGCTAACATTAAAGCTATTAATAGCTATGGATTACAACCCGCATTTCAAAAACACCCCTTCAAAAGCAAATGTTCAAGCATGACCTTTAATTCTTCTTATATCAGCAGCAGAGAACCTTTCCAGAAATATTTAGCCCAATGGCACTCATTTTATATTAGCCCTTGCTCATTCAAGCTTCTTGGACATATCTGGAGGGTCCTTAAACAAATTTCTTAACACTATTGATGGAACCTTTCCGACAGCTTATTAGGGGAATGGCAGAGAATTCATGAGCTTTTCCAAACATGCCTAGAGACTCATGTTCATCAGAGTTCAGTGCTAGCTAACAGATTGCTGCAGCTCTAATTAAAATGTAAAGTAATTCTAAGCACACAACCTTTGGTAAATCAAATGCACCAACCAATTTAAAAAAAAAAGAAAAGTTTCAATTGTAATAATAGTTTACCAAAAAAGAATATTATGTTTGCACTTAATGAAAACAAGGAATAATTTTATAGCACAGAGTATCTAAGAGCCGAGGGGAAAAAGACCATGTTAAACAAGTGGCAGCATATGAAAGAGACTCCTTGTTGTGATGAAGAGATTATTAAGACATATTTTTAACACAATTTGTGACAGTCTCTGGATGGAATTTCTAATGAAGCACATATTATACCTCTCTGATATTATTGTTGTTAACAGTGTTTCAATGAAAACCCAAAATATGGTAATAATTACAGTGTTTCATAAAGAAGAGATTCCCAAATCTCAAATCAAGGTCAAAGGCCAATATTCCCATTAATAGCAAAAACTTCTCTTGGTATAATTTCAATATAACCTATAGCAGTACGTTTCATATCCAAGAGAAACAGAGTGTGTAATATCACTATATATTAACTTATATTGGGATGGTTGTTTTGTAAGTATTTGTTGCCCTAAAAGGTTGAAAAAAAGCAAAGAGACCAACAAGAAAGAGTTTTCAGGAAAAGTTTATACATTGTAGAATAGAGTAATGTTTTTACTGTTACTGAGAGCAATAACAAACTCATGCTTACACCTTGAATATCA
The DNA here is from genome assembly GCF_000700745.2 of Antrostomus carolinensis. Lineage (NCBI taxonomy): Eukaryota > Metazoa > Chordata > Aves > Caprimulgiformes > Caprimulgidae > Antrostomus > Antrostomus carolinensis. The sequence continues at coordinate 100,369 of NW_010321151.1, forward strand.
CACTCACTTGCATTCCCTAAATCACATACTGTGAGACTAATATGGCAACAGTGAATAACAGTGCAGAACTCTATAAGGATACGTCTCTATAACATAAATATCAAAAACATTTACATAAAAAATAACCTATATAAAATATAGAGAGAAACAGGCATAATAGAGAATAAAATGATGAGCAATAAACAAAAATATTGGAAGATTATCTTCTGAGGCTCTGTAGAAATGCACAGAAACATCCATCTCACAGGCTACCCTTAAAACAGCATGAACCTAAAATCTGTTTCATATACCAACTTAGCCATTGAGGAAATACATGCATATGAGTGACTCATTCTTGCAAATTGCAAGTCCCATTAAGAAAGCAAATAGATCACTGCAAACTCCCACTTTAGTTAGAAAAAGTGCAAAAATATGCCACATATTTTAGAACAACCAAAACTTGGCTTCTAGCATAAGAATAACTTATAGTTTATGATCATCCTTCACTGTTTCTCTGTTTTTTTTCTCCTTCTCCAACAACAAGGTACTCTAAGAAGATTGGTGCTCTTAAGGAAGCAGCAGAATTCATTCACTTTCTGCATCAGTGGCTCCCTCTCTTGAGGACTCAATGAATTAGGACCTCATCAGCTCACAAATATGAAGATACAGAGGGTGACCAATGATGCGTCACCTAAAGGCCTGCAGCAGCATTTATTAGCAGCTGATGTGCAGAACAGTTTTGCCTTAGCACAGCAGTAATTAAATCAAGAGGATTATAGACTTCTGTCTCCTGTGCAAAGCTTCATAGCCAAACTTCTCTCTCTCATATGTGTCAACGAGCACAATGTAAAGCACATTTTCCCTCCCAAAAGATCATGATACGGCAACTTCCAGGTAGAGAGCTGCTCTTATACAGCTAATGCATGGCAGAAATGCCAGCTGCTCAGCAGCACATGCTTCAACAAACTAGTGCAATCCGTATTCTCTTACATCCAGTGAACAAGCTGACAAAGAAATTATGTCTGATTTAAGGGCCTCACTCTCTCAGAATTGATGGCTTGAAACACATTGATCCTCAGACTTTTAAGCACATGTTTAACATTCAGTGTGGCATTAAAATACATCAACATCAATGGGACATAACTGAGGCTGTAGCCAGGAAAACTGCCTTGCTGCTATACATCTCTGAGCAGAGAGACTCAGTCCTGGAAGCTGTAAATGCAACAACATTCACCAGCATGAACACAACACAAACTGTATTCCTAACTGTACTCTCTAGCTGTTAACTTCCTTCTTAACTGGCTTGTAAAAATAAGATTAACTTCTCTGGACAAAATTTGAAAGTCAATTTCTCCATGGAGAAAAACAAAGTTGAAAGACATGACTGACTTTCAGCACTGAAATGAGTGACTAGTGGTTTGTCCCAGCCCTAACTACTGTCAGTGTCTTTCATAGATGAATAATACCCAATGTTTGTGTCATATTTAAAAGCAAAAGAACAAATCCTTCTCTTCAAAAGTAAGCTAAAAATAAAACTCTTCAAGTTTTCTGGTAGATGGTGTTAACATTCTCTCCTCTGTCTGCCTTCCCTCCTTTTTAAGATCTTCCATGAAAATACAAACCCATGTATAAATGCGGATCCCAAAAATACGCCCCACTGGGTGTTTAACCATCCTACCTTTGCAGCCCTGTACCTGTGTGACTCGTCAGCATATTCTTTCAGCACTGAACTCAGTGATGTTCCTCAGCTCAGCAAATATTTTATTTTTCACCAGTGCCAGAAAAGAGGTGAGCATGACAAGAAGTCAGAAAGTTTTTCATTATAAGTGGCTTTTTTTTCCTCCCATCTCTTTCCTTGCAAGTTTTTCCAGGTGTTATATAATCAGGAGACAAAGTCTTATAGCTCTGTAACTAAATGTTGCTGCATTTATTTTTCTGAAGAGTGCTTTCCAGGGTTTCATGCTGGTTTTGCTGGCTTTGTATTTCAACTAATCATGAAGGATGGCTGACAAACTGCATGACAACAAAATCGCTGTATCTTCCCTGCACATCTCTCCTTTCTGCCACACAGATCTCAAAGGCTCTTCTTGTGTTGCTCTCATGTGACCCAAGGCTTTCTTTACGGACATATTTTACTCGGATTCTCCTCTTGGTGAATCACAGGGATGGGAAAGCAGAATGTTTCACATTCTTCATTATTATGAGAAGGAGCTCTCATTATTTGTTAGGAGCTCAGGTGTGCAGGACAAGAAGGAAACAGAATTTCATTCCATGCCACTGAGAAAGAGCATTCAGTTCTGGGAGAAACTAGATGGATTTCAGGAAAAGGTTTGATAACATACAGAGAGACTATGTTTAACTACAGTTCATGATTGCTGCCAGGGGCTCAACAGAGGATGTAGATATCCTCATGCATTTCACATATTTGGGACCACAGGCCTTCCTGAAATGGTACTTCATACCATATCCAGAAGCAGTACAATGGCTTAGGATGTCTGTTTAAAAAGGCCTGAACTTTCTTTTTAAAAAAAACCCAAAAACTTGCAAAAGATCCTCTTTTTAGATTCTTGATGCTCTGCCTTCATCACTCACAACAGGAAATAGAAAATGACTGGAACATGGTATATTACTCAATACTTCCATGCTGGTACAGAGTATCAGTTAATTTCTGCTCTATAGAGCAGTCCCTAGGCATGTCTCACCCTAGTTTAGGGTGAGATCTAGGGCAGGGAATCCAGTAAACTACATTTGATAGACTACCTGACCCTTAGAACTGCAAAAGCTCTCATTCCTTTTTCTCTCTTCTTTTATTTTTAAAAAGTTCACAAGAGCATTTATTCCAGCCTCTGAACATAATCACTGAGTTTCATAAAGAACAAAATTCCCACAAGGCCTCATAAAAGTTATTCTTGGTGTTACAGCTCTACTTCAAAGGGCAAAAAAAGCCATTTTACAATAACCTTGCTGTCATAGAGTGCTTACAGCCAGGGTGTTCACTGGGAATAATCCATAATAAAAAGGAACCGTTTGGGACTATCTGTCCAATTGCCATGTATAAAACAAAGCAGAAAATGAAGAGTTGATTGCTTAGCTGTACATTAAGCTACTGACACCTGCAGAGTCAAAAATAAAGGGAGGAAAAAAAGATAGGCTTAATTAGATAGCAATATCTGAAGTTCTGTTCTTTGTGAGTTTATTTTGCTTTACAGCACATCTTTTAGTTACAATTTCTTAGTTGTTTTTTTTTCCCCCCTACTTTTTAGCTCAAGTTATCATTACTTACTGAACAAGTTTGTACTTACAGAGGTCCTTTGAACTCCATGTGGACTAGAATTTGGCATCTGCAAATGCTGAGGGGGGAGGGAGACCTTAAACACTGAAATGATGGGGCCCAAATTAAACCCTACAGTTCTAACCCTCTCAAACTTAATGGCTGTTGTACACCTGGAGAGAAAGATAATGACACTTTACTTAGATTTTGTGCTTTTTTTAAAGCAGGTGCATATCTAAAGATCTGAGTGGTTAAGATATGAATCTTCAAAAGCCAAATCCATAGGGGATTCAAAGGAAAAAATCATAACGCAATATTAATTTTTTTCACAACAGTTAGCAGCTTCATCTTAGGTCCACCTTACTCTGACACTGCATTTTGCTCTTAAAACCAGGTACTTCTGTTAATTTACACAATGGGAAGTCTCTGTCCTTTTAGAGGGTATCTGTCCTGCCTCCTGTGGACTTTTATGGCCTGCCCTTCTATACCTTCTCTGTGAGCACATCCATAGTGAAAACCTACTGTTGCATCTGGCTAAACCACATTCTGTTAATTATCATATTTCACAAGTTTCTTCCAGTGTCAAATACATTTTGGGTGTACAGTCAGAAACCTCTATGCTCTAGGAATTTCTCAGCGAGCAGCTGGTCCACAGAGGATCAATCTGATGCTACCATAACTAGCATGGAACCTAACTTCAATCCTTTCTTCCTCACACCCTGAAATCTTGAAAGCTAGCCTGGGGTTTGCAATTCAACAAGGATTTTGTACCATGATAATTTTAGGAAGGATCTATTAATAAAAAAGCATGCTAGTGCTAGTGAGATAGGAAGAAACATGAGCATAAATGGAGCCTTTGGAAAGATGTGAAATGCACATATATTCAACTCCTCACAGATTTATATTTCCTATATGGAGGTTCTGTTTCATCACTTCATTGTGAAAGGGACATCAGATCAGAGAGGTGCTTTATACAGTACATTGCTTAAATGAGAAATGGACATTATTTTCCATTTAGAAGATTTGCATTGTGATTACACAATTACCATATTTCAAATTTAGAGTCTCAATGCATTCAGTTTATGTGCACAGTTATTCCAAGCAGTTTCAGTTAAGTCAAAAAGATTTTTTTTTTTCTTCCTGGTCTATTCTTACTTTTATTTAAAATTAATAAACTAGATTGGTAATATTTATGTCTCAGCACTTTTATAAAGGGAGAGCAATTTATATAAGAAACAAACATGTCACAAAATGAAAACTTTTCATCAAATTCATACACCACGGATTAGTTTAATGAATAGACTTGAACAAAATAGAGATCTCCTACTTCAAGAACTCCTATTCTAGCCTCTTTCATCTACATTCTCTTTCATCAACTCTTTCTTTTTTGTCAGGGGTTTCTTAATAGAATAAAGATCCTTTCCACTTTATTAAATATGTAATTTCTAAGGATTAATAAGAATTCCTTAATATCCTCCTACTCACCCTCCTCCTTGTCCACTGAAAGTAGAATGCTTTCTACTCCTTTCACCTTTATTGACATCTAAAAATCTTTAAAATGAAATCACGCTTTCAGTGAAATCAATGTGGCAGCAGTTTTCTTTCTTTTGATTAACCAAATTTTGACTACAAATGCTGCGTATTAACCATAGCACCTGAAGGCTAAATACCCATATCACTGAGCCTAGAGCCTCCCCTACAGATGATATATGTAAGAGCAGCTGAATAATCTTCTTTAATTTGTAGACCCATCCACATGTCAAGGAGTCCGGTTCTAATTACAAACCAAATACACAATTACATAACTTCACTCACTGCAGAAAGGTTACTTGTCATATATACTCATGTGCTTACTCCGTCATCACTGCATTTACTACTCAAATACAATTGCAGGAATACAACTTTTCAGTTAAGATCTTCCATTACCTCTTAATTTAAAAGATGTCCAAGATCCCATTCACCAATGACCATCATCAAGTGCTGTAAGGTCATAAATTTGCTGGAGATATTTTTCCTTGACATTTTCTAGGCTGGATAGTTAATCTTCCTTTTAGTTGTTTTAAAAACTTCGACTAGACACACCCTCACTCTAACACAGGTCAGCTTGGAGTTGACTCCTGATAGTTATTGTACCAAGTAAAAAAGAAAATTCACTGATATTTCCTGCATTTATTTTTCAGGCTCTTCCTGAAGTAGGACTGAGTTAATATGTATTTCAAACAGGAGGAATCAGCTTCCTTAGAATGGTTTGAAAAATGTTTTTAATCCCTCAACAAAAGCAAATGCACAAGAGATTCACTACTCCTTAAATCAAAGGGAGGATTGAGTTTTCATTCACCTCTGGGGGAATAGAATCTAGTTCAGAATGCATGATGAAGGAAGATGCAACAACTCAAAGCTGCTTGCTATTAGCACCTGGACCAGTGAATTAAAAGGAACACTTCAGAGCCAGAAAGAGAAATCACACCAGTAGAAGAGAGTGTTTCCTAACCTAATAAAGAAAGAAACAGAAGAAAACATATTGTGATGAAAGAAATACACACTGTGTTTTGAGGAACTTACTGAAATGTGTGAAGTGTCTTCATTTAAAAAAAAAAAAAAAAAAAAAAGCGCGTTTGCACTCACAGAAAAAGCAATGCAATGAAACAGATGTCATTTCCAAGCAAAATCTATAGGTCCTGCCCAAGTTAATAACAAAAGGGATAACGTTTAGACCGAGGTGAATGAGAATTTTCTATTTTCTCAGCCCTACAAAGGAATTGCTCACTTCTTGAACATCTCTAGTGAGAACCACCGAAGTATTTTTAATCAGCAGTTTGAAAAAACATTTCTAACGCAAAGTCCACATCTATTCATATACAGATTTCTTACATATTTGTCAAAACCCATGCACCTTGTTGTTTTATTGTCCTTGAGCCTAATCTACTTATTACTACTGAGACATTACTAAAATTTAAAAAGGATTACACTTTCATAATTTTTCATTCTTTGTTCAAATTCTGAATATTTTTCTATCTCACTCTTTCTTATTAGAAATAGACAAACAAACCTTGTCTAAAGAGAAAATAACCATGATTTCCAGACACACAGAAATTCTCCAAGTAATCTGTAATTTAATCTTCAGAAACAAAAATACACTTTATTTCCATATTGCAAGAGGATATAGTAGAATTCATATTTCCATGTGCATTATGTTTTAAAAAAGGAATTAGTTACATTGATGCATCTGCTTCTCATTCTTTTTAATAATCATATTATGAGCACATAAGTGGCTTCAGAGTTTGAATGATGATGTAATAATTCAGGCATTGCACTGGTGATGACACTTGGCTTTTGGCCTCCAGTTTAAACCGCCTTAACGATAAATTATTATTTTATAATTAGAGCATAATAACTATGAAGCTTTTATTCAACCAGTTAAGTCTTTTCAGCACCCTTTAGGTTAATGCTTAGACTAAAAAGTGAAGAAGGGTGATAAAATGTACTTGAGAATTTTGGATAACAGCTACCATAGCTGCCTTAGATATCAGAAAACTGTAGAATAGAGAGAAATAGAATGAGACGGGATTTTTGGAAGTGCTACAAACCAAAAAAAAAAAATCATCACTATCTAGATTAGACATTTCTGAGCACATGAATAAACATCAACTAAAAGATGATATTCAACTGTCTGTCGCAACTTGCAACAAGTTTTTTCTAGTGTTTGGGAAATGAAGACTGTCAGAAAACTGTTAACTACACAATATATCTGACTATCAAATAAGAAAACAAAGAAATCAAACTTTCTGTAAACGTATTAACATTAGAGCAGCCTTGTAAACTATGTTGGGTTGTTTAGCTTAAGTAAGCTATTCTAAATCATTATCAGCAGCAATTTTATGCCTGGAAGACATGCTAACTGCCAGCTGTCTGAGGTCCTTCATTCAGAAGTCCATATTTGCCATCTGCAAAAGTTCTATGCTAGAAAAAATGTTCCAAAGATAAATATGGTATGCTACGTGGCCTTTTTTGAAGCCAGCTCAAATCACCACTGCTATAATCTAAAAAGCATAGGTGATTTATCCCTTAAAGGTCTGATAAGTGTTTATTGAGTTACTACCTCTAAATGGTTAATTTTAGACAATTCTGACAGTTTTGTCAGAGTCTGATATAATGGTCATTGAAGCAATTGCTGTGGGCATTAGATCAATTCTTAGCGATCATTTTGAAGTGGAAAATGAGAATTTCAAGAAGTGTTATTGTTGGCTATATTTATATATTTAATTATGTCTGTTTGCAGATGAGTATTTTTTTCTCTTGAAGATTCAAGAGACATGAGAAATCATAAGCACACTCTAAACCGTAATTCACTGTTTTTACTATGGAAGGACACCATCAACAATAAAAAACACACTTTTCCCCTATCTTTCCATGGAGTTACAAGTTAGTTACAAGTTTATATACTGTATATAAAGTCTTTAAAGACAGCATTATGTTTTAAAAATAAACACATCTTTTTTTTTTTTTTATTGCCAAACAGATGTTAATGCTAGTGATGCACACATTTACCATTTGCCTCTATTATACCTTTTTTGGGCTGGAATACTAGCAAAGTATCAAGCTGCTATGCCTAGGTTTTAGATACATGAGAAGAGGATGAAAAATATGGCACTGGTTGTCTCTTGCTAAATGACTACTCGTATCTTTTCCATTTCTGCTGCAACACATAAAAAAACAGTGTGGAAAACCTCTTAAGTCATGGGAAAAGAGAGAAAAGAAAAAGCTATCATCAAATGATGATAAAAATACAAGTAGAAAGAGCTTACAATCTCTACAGATACACAAGGAATAAGAAATGTTCCCTATTCCCTAAGAAATTAATTTTTAGATTCAGAGGGTCTGGATTATGGAACCTCCTTCTCCAAATCTGAACTGAAATAGAAACTAAGCAAAATTAAGGGATTCCATATAAGAGTAGTTGTATTGTTTAGGTGGTGAGGAGGAACTCCAAGTCTGAACTAATAATTTATTTACCAAAATAAGAATTTAGCATCAATAATTAAACAAATTTCAGAAGAACATAATACATAGAGAAGGAGAAGAACCCTGTCTCTGTGTCTGGGACTGATCACAAACACATCCTAACAAATTCACAAATATGTCATATCCTTTTTAAATCTCTTACAGGGTTGGTTACGACCTTACAAATTTTCATCTTTATTCCTTACAGTGTTGATACACTATGAAACAGAAAGCATAGAAAACTATAAATATATTTTTTTAAAAAATTCCAATTTGCATTTAAGAAAAAAAAAATAAAACCAACCAAACAAAAAAACCTACAACCAAACCCAAAACAAACAAACACAAAATAGCAAACCTTTACACTGGAGAATAAAAGGGTAAATTTCTTCCATTAAAACAATCCAGTATTTTTTCTTAGATATACTGAGATATGCTCGTTAGGATAAAAATTCATTAAAGCTTGGTTAAAGGATTTAGGTAGAAGGTTTCTATATAGAGGATATTTAATCCTCTAATTAACGTAACTAGACTCATGGTAATGTTTTATGTCTGAGACAATGATATGTCATAAATTCCTGTTATTTCAGCATCAGTTGTTACTCTGTAGAATGTTGTGATTTCATTAATCACACTGAAATGCAGCAATAATTTTTGAAATGTTTCCTGTGTAGTAAAGTTGTTTTTACTGTATCTTGATATTTTCTTCTCAAACTATTTTCTATTTTCATGCTCTGAGCCTTTGCCTTCCTTCTCACCACTTCTGCTAGCCTTTGTTCACAATGCAAAGCAGCCTAACCATTTCCCAGTTACATCTCTGACAATGAGATGTTATAACAATTCATGTTATACCGTATTGAGTTTATTTACACATAATTGTACTATACCAAGCTTTCCATTATACTATACCAGTGAACTCAGTTGAATCATCCATGATAATGATGCTGTCCAGAGGGTTTCCCTCCTATTTTACAGCACAAAATTCCTTTTTGCAGCATACTGCAACCATTCAAGGCAATATCAAGGTTTCTGCCTCACACACAAGTAGTGTCTTGATTTCTCTTCTCATCAAAGCATAAAAGAAAATTCTGTCTATGCAACCTATCACCATGAGGTGCTAGCAACTGACTCACAAGAGATCATGATGGAAATACAGTATTTTACTTTGCTTGAAAATGACAAATATCAGATGATCCCCAGGAAATGACTTGCATTATAACACAAGGATATCTTAGTCTCCTACATCCACAGCTAGACCACTGCCTTCACTAAGAGTCTCTCTTTGCTCTATTTGTTCAATTCGCATAGCAGTATGATGAGAACTGACTCACAAAACTACTTCTGGAAAATTGGAAGTCTGAACTGAACAGCATCTCCACATCAGAAGAGATTAAGTGCTACTCTGACTGTAGAAAGTTGTGCTAGTAGTGTAGAAAAACACAGACAGCAAGGGTATCGAATTTTAATAGGCAATAGGAGAGTCCTAGCTCCTGAGTCTGCAGAACAAGGTCATTGTGGCACAGCACGTAGTGGGATAATAGAAAACACGTAAAAATGTGAGTTAAACCCACTTGGACCACAGATCTACTGAGGAGTGATCTCCCCCACCACACACACTCTTCTGTCAGCTGTCTGGATTCAGGGACATGGAGCGAGATAGTGTATTTCATCTAAGAGTAAACAGCTAGAGAACGAGTAGGGGAAAACATGAGCTTTAGTAGGCTAAGATGACTAAAGCACAAATACATGACTCAACAGCAAGCTACAACTCTCCCATCTTGAGGATCTATGAAGAAACAAGGTAAAAGCTTTCAGAGCTTCAGTCTTCCAGAATGGCCACAGATTCATCTTCAGGTTTCACATATTTTGCAAGCTAGGATGCACATATCTAGATTCAAGGCAAAGTAAGGTACTTGAGAGGGATCAAGAACAAATTAACTTCGTGTGGGTACACACAGTTTATACACATACCCCTCCTTCCATCACTTTTTGGGATGCAGTCTACATAATAAAATCCATTCAAAAAAAGCTGTAGTCTACCTATTAGGAAGATTGCACCAAGAATCACTTACATCTAGGAGTCACTGCAACCATCTGCTCTGGGATGACCCTTCTAACTTCTTGCAAAGGGTAAGGCTTCTTTGGTGTAGTCACTGAGCACATGTCATTTTGTGCTTTCTGTCTCTGAACAGAAGCCTACCAAGAGAAACCTACATAAAAATGAAGGCAGACATTTTGCTTATGGTTGCACATCTAGGTTGATGCATGGTTTTAATCTGCAGGCTTTCAATCTATAAAATCTCCTGACAAAATAATTGGCCTTTTTAAAATTTTGTAATTTTAATGGAGCTTGAATGATCATTCATCACCACTAACCTCCCCCCTACCAGCCTCACCAAAACAATCTGATTCAAGTACATACACCATAATTATCCATGGAAGAGAGCAGCACATTATAGTAGGATCAACTGTATCTGAGTCTCAATGCCATTTTAAAATTACTTGGTCCTTCGAAGCCGTGAAATGCCTGCAGTAGACTGTACAAGACACAAATGAAGTAGAAAAAAAATTTTCTCTATGCACTGTAAGCTCACTGAATCTCAATGTACCTCCTGAACAATGAACCAGCAATTATCTTTTTTTCCTGTTTTTTATTAATTTGCATATATATCTCATTACTATTTCTTGACTATTACATGAATTAGCTCAATAATATATTCCAGAAGGGACTGTCCTTCCTTTACACAGGAACCAAACACTATCACAGTTTCTGCCTGGGACAGAAATATTTGGTGTATGTTTTACATTAGACATGTAACAAATGAGATGATAATCAGAGCACTATGATATATTTAATAAAATATATAATGAGCTGTTGTTTAGTGATTTATTGTGTCATTCTTCCTTTCAGTGTATTGTGCTTTCCAAATAACTCATAATTATTCTTTGAGAGTTGCAGGAATTGCATCCAAGTATTTTTATGAATTTCTAAATATTATCAGGCATAAGGATTGCACTTTTACAGGACCTGCATGAACTTATAAAATAAAATCACTTAATTTATGTAGATGTTAAAGTGGAAATATATTCCCTAATCTAAAAACACGCACAAAATACAAATCAGAGAAAGAAAAAGTCAGTAACAAATAAAGATAAGGATTGACCATTAGTCTAGAGAGCGCGAGGGTGTAATGTTTGTTTGATGTTCTTCAGGTTAAAAAAACATCTGAGGAAACAGAAATATGAGCTGAGGCATGAAAGATAAAGCCACCACATTTAAAAAGCTAGTCAAGTAACTGTGTTTGTATTACTAAGAAGAGTGATTATGTTGGGTAGAGACACTTATTTCAGAAGATTAAAAGGAAGCTCAGGAAGATATGGAACAAGAGTATTTTGGTGTTGCCCTGCATTGGTGCAGCACAGTACATGGTTGCAATTGCAGGACTCTCACCTAGCACTGTGTCTCTGACCACCACTTGCTTCTGAATCCTGTGCTGGAGCAATAAACACCAAATTTACCCACCCTCCAAATCCCACTCCTCCATGCATACATTTTTATCCTTTCTAAAATACCAAATACACACATCAACATCATTTCTTAAGTATCAAACAATGCACCCGTCACCAGAAAGCCAAAAGTTACTTAAGAATTAAACCAATTTTTTGAAGTATGTGGAAAAGAGAAGTAATCCTCGTTATATTCTCTTTTACACTACATCACAATTCTCTCCTCCATCCTTTTTCTGATATTTCTGTTATCTTTTTCTATATAAATGCATACACTGCCAATAAATCAAAATTCACCATTGCAGCTTGACTAAAGTTAGAGTTATAGAAGAGTTTTTACAGCATTTTATTTGTGCCATTATTTCCAAGGCCATAGACACAGGAATTCTCCGCTCCCAATTCTCCCAATTTTTCTGCTTATATACCTTCCAGAGTGCAAATTAAGCCAAGCTCTCTGTCTTCTGTGACTGAAGTGAAATAAAAAGCAATAACTGAATTTTAAATATTTATTAAAAGTGTAGAGAATGAGAAGAACCAAGGGAAAAGAAGCAGCAAAAGAGCATTGGATGAGGTTATTTTAACTGCCAATTAATGTTCAAAAATAACCACAGCAACAAGCATAAGCACAACAGTCATGAAAAAGAATAAGTCTGCAGTGTTAATAAATACTTGATAGCAAGGGCAACAGCCAGAAAGTATTTTTTTCCAAGGATTTCCTATATTGAACAATACATTTTCCCTCACTTCTTCTGAACAGACAACTAAGCATCCCAGGCAAAGGTTCAAAGCTCAAAAGGCCCATCAGTTTAATTCCCAGCCAGTGCACTCAGAACAAGGTCTGTACTGGGCAGCCTGTGTCTGTCAGTATGGGAACAAAATAAACAAAGCAGAACACGCTAGTTGCTGAGATAACTGATACGAGGATCTATCTACAGCCTGAAGTTTACAACTCTGCCACTGTTCTGCTGCATCCCTTTGGCCCCTTGTGCCCCTGCAACATCTCATGTGTTGAAATGGGACGTTCTCTGAGTAAGTATTTTACAAACACACAACAATAAAAAGTACCTAGTCCAACAGGGCCTGTGGGATCCAAAGTGGGAGGGGGATCTATAAAAACAAAAGAAACATCAACCCTTCTGCAAGAATGCTTCTTTACCATTACTGTGTTGAACTGTTCTGAAAAGACTTGTGCATCCTGTGGTTTTCATATACCACACTCCTCTCCAAACCAAATAGGAAGGAACCAGTGCTTTCACTGGCAAACTTTTACACAGTCAACTTTAGATCCATTTTCTTTTAATTGTTTGCCTTCTCCTATATAACCTGATTAATTACATTACTTTTTCCTCATCAGCATTGCATGTTTGAACACTGGGTTGAACTGTAACTTTATCTAATGAGCCATAAATGCTGTCTTTTGTAATATATCAGCTTCTGCCTTTGGGCTTCTGTTAGCTAATGCAAACTTGTCCTATTATTCTTCCTGTGAAGTCCTTCACAGTTTATAGTGCTCTTTCAACAATATTTCAGTAACTGTCTTCTATTTTCAATAACTGACTTCCCTAACAGTCATATTAATAATTTAAATTATACTGTTTTTAAAGTTTCAAGTACCATACTGTTGAAATTTTTACTATTTGAAAAGAGACAATACTTAAACAGCAAAATGAACTGATTAGTAGATATTTGTGATTCCTCTCGAAAGAAAGAATATAATTCAAATATTAAAAAGAAAACTATTTTAGAAATGTACCACGTGGTCTAGGATCTCTGTATTAACTTATAAAAATAGATTTAAATTAATGTTTCCCAAGTTCTTTTTCACCTAAAAATATAGCAAGACTTTCAAAAACCTTAGAGACTTGTCTCTCTTTGCAAATATCTTACCCTAGGGCTCCTAAGTAACTTTTAAAAATGTGACAGTATTAAAAAGAATACGTATTGCTTATTAGAGCTTGAAGTTGTTAGTAGATATAGAGTTGCAATTAAAGACAAAGAGGTTAATGACATTTAATCTGTGTCTACAAGTTTGTTACTTGGCACACAGGTAATTTCTTGCCTAAGGAACTTACTGAGAACACACAAGTGGATGGAGGTGATGGGAACAACAGAGGAACTTGTTTCATTTGAAACACAATTTCATGCATATGAGCCTCTCCCTTCACTCAGAAATATACTATTGAATCACTTTGATTATGCTAGCACTTTTATCATTTAGTTTATGCAATAATCCTTAGTTCTTGTTCTGTACATATACAAGTCTCTCAAGCTACTTATGCAGGAGACATAAGCTAGAAAAGCCATGGCTTCTCAGAAGCTGCTCCCCTTTGATTTCCACACAGATGGAAAGAATTTTCTAATTTTCAGAAAGGAACAGGAGTTTTCCAGAGCTGGTTGTCCTTGAAACTGTGCTATTTGAGCAAAGTTTTCAGCTGTTATTTTCTGTAATATCCATTATGTGGAATATGTTAAAAAATATGTTTAATAAAATAGTAGCTGTTAAATATAGGGATTTATTAAATATTTAAATTTGTTAAATATACGTAGCTGTTAAATATAGGTATTGCAATGCAAAAGATTTATATTTGTAAAATGTAGCATAAATTCCTGAATTGGAATTTTGTTCTTCATAATAGCTAGCTTGTTATACAAGTTTTTACTCTCCTTAACCCTTAAAAACAGGCACAGCAGCCCTGTCTCCTGACATCGCATTCAACAATCCTCTACATAATCAGTGTGGTAGAATGAGTCCAACGGTCAACAGTAACTCATGTTACATAGCCCAGAACAAACTTCTAATAAGTTGAGAAAGGTGAAAAATCCCTTTGTCTTGGCATAAAACAAAGTTTTCATAAATTAAGTTTTATCCCTTCTCTTCCATGGAAAAAAAAAAAAAAGAGATCAGTTTTTTCAAAGTAAATTAATACTTGAGTTAATGCTTGAGACAATCTAGACTAAAACAAGAATCTATTCTGCATTTTTCTTGAGCTGTAGCTGAATGGTAGTGGAAGGGAAAATCTGTTGAAAAAAAACAGTAAGGAAAAGACAAAGAAATAATATAATAGAAAATAATATTTTTTAAAATATTGATATTTAAGTGAAAAAATCTTTTAGCTTACCATACTATTATTTCAACATAAATTAAGATATTCACACTCTTGCTTTTTTTGCAAACACATCCCTAAATATTTGTGATTCTCAATATTTTAGAGGTCTCACAATCTAAGCAAATAAAACTGACTGCAAGACTTTTCAGTAAAGTTGTAAACCAGACTGCAGTAACAGCCTAACAAAGACTGCAGTATCTCATCAGTTGTTCAGTGCTTCAGTAGCTGGGATCCACCCCATGGAATGCAGGACTGCTGGCAAATAAAGAGGAAATACTGACAGAACCATTTCTGCCACAGTGAAATTTCACTGGAGCTAAAACATTTCTATCTCACATATGGATTGCTGGGCAAAAATAGAAGACACTATAAAAGATAAAACATAGCCTAGATTGGGTGAAAGCAGGTTAAGTTCCTTATTTAACATGATTTAGAGTGATATGGATGAAATATCCTGCTGCACCTCAGCTAGACCATCCTGTTCCAGATCTTTCTGAGTCAAGACTCAAACCTGCATCTCGCATCCACAGCCAGTCAGTACCCACAGCTTTCTTCAGCCAGCCACCATTTCCACAGCAAAACGTTCAGAAGGTTTTTGGTTTTTTTTCTATTTTAGTGCTAATGAAAATAAAACTGCAGAACATGCTGCAAAGCAGAATAATTCAGCTGTTTTAGGAATACCCCATCCTAACACAACCAGCTAGAAATCTACAAGCTGAACAGATACACCAGATGAACAGCTTTGATTCACAGTGCAGAGAGTTCTGGCTAACCAACAGCCCTTGCTGAATCAGTCTATAGCATGCAACAAATGTGGTAAAAATTGCAAGATATACATTCAGAGTCAAGGGTATGTAGTCCAGAAAAAATACAGATTAGGCATTAAAGACACTGAATTTTGACAGTTCATATTGTTATTTGCACCTAAATAGTTGCTAATCACAAAAGAGGCCTTAAAAATGCCCAAGAGAATTTCCCTTCTAAAATGTTAACTCTAAACCTAGCAATGCTATGGTTAATCTGTCCACAGCTTAAGCAACATTGTGCTGTTGGGTTTTCTACCACTGAGAGATAAAATGCGGTGAGGGCAAACATGGTTATATTGGTTTTTCTTCTCATGGACCTTTCGGAGTTGTAATAAACTGTTATTTTTCAAGAGTTACAATTGAAAAAACCTTTACAAAAAACCTTACACTGTACAGGCACTCCAGAGTCAGTTTGGAGCAAGAACCTTTCACTTACACACACACATACAGGCACTACTTTTAAAGCAGTTCTTGAAGTAACAGGACATAAATAAGAGGCAGGGGCATACATGAATTCTGCACCCCAGACTACATTATCTGCCTTGAAAACTTTAGATAATACCACAAAATCAAAGATGTTCTCCCCAAATTATGTCACCTTTGCAAGCCATTGTGAAAGTAAATGTGCTCAAAATAGACAGTGATTACATATACTTTTAAAAGATGCCTTGAACTCTGCTGAGTCAGTATTGACTGCACACAAATTGTCCTTGAAGATTTTGATTGTTCCATAAAGTATCTCCGGGACTGTTAGGAACACTGCACACTCTTCTTGCTACCATTAAATGAAATGATGCATTGCATACTGAATGAGAAATGCTGAAAAATTGGCTTGGGTTCAAGGGGGAGATTCTTACACAACTCTGGAAAATTGAGCAATTTTGAAAATCCATAGTAACAAATGGTTTGTCTAAATTGAGCAATACAGAATGCATCTGAACTAAAGACCCACAGAGATAAAAATCCCTTCTGCATATAGAAAACAAAGAAAAAAATCCCACAAAATAACACATTACAAAGTACTTGCTGCTATTTGCTCTTCAAAAGTAAAAACTGTACCAAAATTTTAAAATCACTGTAAATTCTGCTTGGATTTAAAAAAAAAACAACAAAAAAAACCACAACACACCATTAAGCTACAGTTAAAGCTTAAATCCCAATGGTCAACATTCTACTGAAGTTCAAAGAGAATCCATCCTTATAATTTACAGAGAAAAATTCAGACATTTAAAAGTGAATTGTTTGGGTTTCAATTTAAAAAAAAAATAATCATGCTCAGACTTAATATTAGGTCCCAGTTTTTAATGAAAATGTTTTTGAGATGGAGGGTATATAATCTCTCCACTTTCACTCCTATTTAAAATGTATTGTCAGCAACTATTAGATCACAGATTAATTTCAGTAACTTAAATTTCTCCAGTAATGCAATTTCTTTGTTTCTAAGTGTACCGGTAAGATTTGAAAACTGTTGTAAAGCTCATCTTGAGAGTTTAAATGGGATGTACATATAAAATAGGATGTTTATGATACATGCATGTAAACATCTAAAGCAGTATATCAGTCATCATTTTTTTTTAAATGTGCATTACAGCAGAATAGATTATGATTAGGCCACAGTGATTTAAAAAAAAAAAAAAAAAAAAGGTAAAAAATATTTGGCTAAATTAAATGCATCCAAGTTGACAGGACCTGGTTCACCCTAAAGTACACAGGCAACTAGCCAATGCAATCTGTGAGTCATTAATGCTTATTTTAGAGAATTTGTTGAAGATATAAAGAGAAGTTTCTAAAGGACAGGTGAAGGGCAAACTTCACGGGTATTTCCAAAATGAGGAAAAGGGCCTGGAAAATTGTGTGACAGCCAGTCTAACTTCAATGTTCAGAAAGGTACTAGAACAAATCACTTAAGAGCCAGTTTAAAAGCACCTACAGGACAATAAAGGTGATAAAAAGCAGCCAACATGGATCTGTCAAGAACAAATCACATCAAAATGATCCAATTTCCTTCCGTGACAGGATAATGGACCTAGCAGATAAGGGGGAGGCATTAGAGACAAGCTGTCTTGACTTTAGTAATGCACTTGATGTTGTCCCTCGGGACACTCTCATGAGTAAACTAAGAAATTTGGTTTTGATGAAGACAACAGAAGATGGACACAAAACTTCATATAAGTGCAGTAATCAACAGTTTGCTGCCAGCCAGAAATGTATTTTAAGGAGTGTTCTACAGGAGTCTATCCTGGGCCCAGTTCTACACATTTTCAATCATGAATAATAGGACATAGTAAACACTTAAAATGTTCACTCATCCCAACGGAGAGATTACATATCAACTGAGAGACTACATATAACTGAATAACTGGATAGAATCCCAGAAGGATTAAAAAAAAAAAAAAAAAAAATAAAAAAATCAATTGTAGTAATTTCACAAACCACTATGGTTAGGAAGATGTCCAAAATACTATTTTGCAAAAAAGCAGCAATGTAGAATAAATTTCCATAACCTTTAAGAATGCAAGACTGGTCTGAGTATAAGGACCATCAAGTTCTGCTTTATGCCTTTAGGTACGAGTCTACCTAAAACTTTGTATTTTTTCTTACATGTTCATATTAAATTAACCAATTTTGTTCAATATTTATTAAATGTTTCTAGTGTCCTGAAGCAGTAGCCACAGGAAATGCACTTGGAGAACAGCTTGTTTTATTTTAGAACCCTTCATATAACCTTTCCTTCACTTAGTGACTTCAGCAATATCCCAGAATGAATGTATTTATATTTTTCTGAAATGTATTTTTAAAAAATTTTGAAGTAGTGGCTGTGCCATACTGAAGCATAAGGCAGAAATTTTCTTATACAGCAAAAGCAGAAAATAGAACCAATCAAAAATTTACATAAGTTATTATTTATGCAATCAACCTGTACTGCTATAGCCTAAACTTCCTTCATATCAAAGCAAATCTGACCTATCCAGTAATTTTTTGAATTAGATGCTCACAGACCTTAATATGGAAAAGGTATATGCTTCATAGATGCTCAAGTAAAATGATATTGGTATTGTAATAAGAAATACATTTATCAAGAGTATCTTGATATATCAAGTTACTAAAATACATTGCACCTTAAAAAGCATTATAAGCCTATTTCTCAGAAAAAGAAGTTGCAAGTCCTCCACCTACTTTTATGCCAGCTCATTATAGAGCTTGAGTGAGTCACTTCAGCTTTCGTTTTATTTAAAAAACAAATTATTCTTCCTCTGTTTGTCTCCTGTGCTGAATAATTTGTTAATCTCTGTGCAATTATTTCAAGCTGTATAAGTGTGCTAAATATTGTTATTAGCATAACACAAGCTGGGTAAGATATGGAAAAAATACCGCTTCATATAGTCTCATACCAAATTGTTATGCCTTGCAGTAAAAAAAAACCAAAACAAAAAAAACCCTATCTGGCTTAAAGTGAGATGGAATAGTGAAAGGAGAAGCTAAATTAAGTTTAAAAAAAAAGAAACCAGAAATGGACTAAATAGAGACATCAACACAGAATAGACAGCTTGTCAGGACAGAGGGGAAAAATAGGCACGACCCAGTCAGCAAGACAACCACACCTCCAAGCTAAAGACAGCTCAGCTGGAAATAGATCAAAACCTTTAACAAATGTTCAGAGTGATTTCAGCCGTTCATTTAAACAGGGTATCCCTAAACCCACAATCTTAAACTATTTGTAGCAAAGAAGAAACTTGATAAAAACTTGGAATTTGCAGAACTGCAGAGATTCCTCTAGCACTGCTGCAGAAGAGATGATGGGGGCCAAGAGTATAAAAGATGAAAGCAAAAACCGAGGCAACATGATGTTCACAATATAAAAGTAAAACAAACATAGTATTTCTGCAGCTGACATAGTTTTTATAATGTCTGGCAGGTCATCTACCTAGGCCATTCTTTACTATTCACTGTCAAAGATGAATAGAAAGAGAGGGAAAGAGATAAAGGTAAATTAAACAAAATATTTCTGAAAGTAAAAAATGCTACAGATTTGGAAGCAACTTTAAAATCTCATTACATGAAAAATGGAATGCCAAAATACTGCTGCTGGAGCACGTCGGAGGGTTAGCAGTGACATGTAGGCTGCATATGCAGTCCCCGCATTTGTTGTGACAGATTATCTTTTTCTGTGATAATGTTTAAAAACCTAGGCCCCCTGTATTCAGGGAGACAAGTAACACATTTTTTTATTTACAAAGGCACGCTAATGTGTTCTGCTACAAAGTGTAATGGCCCCAGATACAGCAAGAAAGCAGCTTGCTGACTGAGTTAAAGAGATCAGTAATTGTTCAGCCAGTCAGGAGATGAAGAATGGTCAATCATCAGAGGGAGATAGAGATTTGGAGATTACTTGCACTACATGAAATTGTTTTTTTAACTGTTAGTGACAACTTCCTGTTTAACATTGCCAAAGGTGTTTTTTTTTTCCTTTTTGCAATCAATAAAATCCTAGCACTTTTTTTACCATCTTAAGTAAGCTAATTTTAAGATGTTTGTTAATAATAAAAAAAAAAATTCTAACTGTTAGTTAGAAATTCTATAGAGAATTTGTAAATTTTTCACTGCTTTGTATCATCAATTTGACAACTTGTGCAGGGAGAATCACTATTGGTAAGGTTGAAAAATCCTGTTCTCCAAGGGCATGCATGAGTGACAGAAGTAGAGATTTAGAAAAAAATCAGCTAAAAAGGGCCTGTGGGTGACCCAAGAATAGATCAACCATCAGTTAGCTTATTCAGATACACGCACACTGTATATTCACCCCAGGCTCTAAAGAGATTTCAGCAGGCCAAGATAATGAGCATTTAAACATAGATTTAGGTTTTAAACATCCATGGAAAATCTGTTAGGACTTGTATCAAAGGCTTCTGCATTCCAGCCTTTCCTTCCTCTGGTGACTAGCTTTGTCCCTTCCACCCATTCATCCCATTAGGAGGTGTTGAGCAGAACTATAATTCAAGCAATCTTTAGCTGTTTAAGCTTGTAAGGAGAAACAGGTTTATCCTTTGCTCATTGCTCTTCAAGTAAAGGACCACTATCCCTGGAGAAGAAAGTCTGTGTAAGAAATTATAAAGATAGTAGAGTAAACAAGTGTAAATTATCTCCTTTTTGTCCCCATAGCATAAGTTATACACTTGAATCCCAGCCCATTCTATCTACAGCATCCTCCAAGATGAGAAGAAATCCTGTTTTTTTTCTTGCTACTTGGTTAGTCACTGAAAGTACTTTAATTCACTTCTGCTAACATGATGTGTTTTATTTAGAGCACAGTTATCATGACTTTAACTCTCTTCAGAGCCCCCTATTTCATTTCTAGCTAGTTCTCGCATTAAAATAAAAAATAAAATTTAAAAAATCACCAGACTTCAGAATGTAAAGCCTCCATGAACAAATGGAGTTAATAGGATGGGTTAATACGTTCCTACTGACATGCAGAGAGTCATTGGCTGAGTCACTGCAGCAAGACAGGGACCACTGATTCATACCAAAGTCACTCTTCTGTGTTCAGGTGAAAAGACAGAAAGCAATTGGGAAAGCCCTCTCTCTAACTTTGCTCGAAGATTTCAAAGGTAGAAATGGAGGTTCACTTTTCTGCTCAAACACATGGATTTTCACCTAAATTTTCTGCTAAATTACGATATACTCTTTATTTAAATAGAAGAGAACAGGCTTCTATAATAAAGTGGAACAGCTGGTAAGAGGCAAAGCCAATAGCACGAGAGGTTCACATCTAGGACAGCTAGTAATTTATTCCTAAGCTCACTTAGGGTTGCACACTAATTGGCTAAAGAATAGGTGGTTAAGTCTGGAAGATCAAAGGATCTTTCCATTGCAGTCTAATTCCAAGCTGATTTACACTGTCTCTATTCAGGTGACATCAGAATCAGACTATTCATCTCCAGTATAAAAATAACCTCTTAAGCAATATTTCACTCTTTCAAAATGAGAATATAAACTGCCTAATAAATACAGAAATAAGAAAAAAACATTAATAACCAAAGAAAGAAGTAAAAGGTAATCATAAATCTGCTTATCCCCTGCAATGATTTTTTTTTTAATAAAGTAGCTGTGCTGAGGTTTTGGCTGGGATAGAGTTAATTTTCTTCATAGTAGCTAGTATGGGGCTAGTTTTGGATTTGTGTTGAAAATAGTGTTGATAACACAGGGATGTTTTAGTTACTCCTGAGCAGTGCTTACACAGTCAAGGCCTCTTCTGCTTCGCACACCACCCCACCAGTGAGCAGGCTGGGGGTGCACAAGAAGTTGTGAGGGGGCACAGCTGGGACAGCTGACCCCAACTGACCAAAGGGATATTCCACACCTCTTGACATCATGCTCAGTATATAAGACTGGGGGAAAAAGAAGGAAGGGAGAGGACATTTAGAACAATTACGTTCGTCATCCCAAGTAACCATGACAGAGCCCTGCTTTCCTGGAGATGACTGAACACCTGCCTGCTGATGGGAAGCAGGGAATGAATTCCTTGTTTTGCTCTGCTTATGTGTGTGGCTTTTGCTTTCCCTATTAAACTGTCTTTATCTCAACCCAGTAGTTTTCTCACTTTCACTCTTCTGATTCTCTCCCCCATCCCACCAGGAGGGAGTGAGTGAGCAGCTGTGTGGTGCTTAGTTGCCAGCTGGGGTTAAACCACAACAGTAGCTAGACCGAATGTAGCTAAACTAGAAGGCATTTGGCGAACCATTAGTTTCCACTACACATTGATAATAGTGTTAGAAGAAGAGTGGGACAAAAATTCTGGGCGTGATAAGCTGAAATTTTGTCTATTAAAAAGAATGCAAAGCCAAGGCAGATTTTTATTAAATGCAGCTATTCGAGTACCTATAATCAGTAGAAATCTTAAAGCAAGATATGGTGCTTTTGTTATTTGTTAGAAATCATATTTGAGCAAAGAAGGGGACACTAGGAAATTCATTTCCCCTCAAATATTGGGTAAAGTAATGGATTTTTGTGGCTATATCAGGAATTAAAAGTCAACTAATGCTGAGAAACTGTCAGGGTGAAAAAAGGTATCTGTCGAATTTGTTGAAACAAAGGCAGTATTCCTGCATTCAGTAAAAGAAAAGGCAGAACCTATAGCTGAACCACAGCACGAAATGGCCAGGAGTATCAGAGGTAAACTTCTGAAACAGAGTATCAGGATGAGGAGACTGAGCAGAAGAGGCTCAAGGTTGAGGGTGGGGAAGAAATAGTTGCCCAACGCCTAAAAAGCAAAACCACAATGCCTAGAAATTAAGACAATGACCTGAATTGAATGCTGAATGACCAAAATCAGTGGGTCAAATAGGTCACAAGAATACCATTGTACCATAAGAGTCTATAGAAATTAAGATCAATTTTCTGAATAGGGATAAACCCATGAGAATTTCTGTGGGTGTAATTCCCAAATTAGACTGGCACTGTCTAGTACTGTTAGTACAATATGGTAACACTGTTCACAACTAGAGTTCTGATTAGGAAAAAGATATTTAGTGCACATTGTTAAGAAAGATAAAAAAGGTGGAAATAATGTTAAACAGGGTTTGCAGAAACAATACTTCCACAGAATACCTGCTTCTAATACAAGAGGAATACAGTGGGACTGAGTGGATGTCTGTCATTTTACAGGAAAATGAAGTAATAAAGTGAAGATTTAAGTTCTTCAATATTCAGTTTCCTATTTACCCTTCTACATATAATGTCTAAATTATTTTAATTTAAACATTAGTTTTAAGTGTCCTTTCACTGTGATGTTTATTTTCAGAAGTAACCATATGACTATGGCTCAGTTTTATACTCTAGGTATATATTTTCAAAATAGTATGTTTTGGGTTTTTTTGTTGTTTTTTTTTTTAAACAAGAAATAAATGCAGGAATTCAAACACTAGTATCTAAATCTTAAGTAGACACGCAGCACAGTGTTTTGTACCTTTTTTTTTGTAACAAACTTTGGCCTTACTAATAGTCAGCATGCTACTGAAAGACAAACAAAAAGACTTAATAATTCTTGTTTTCTATTTCCTAGTATGCAAGGACATAATCTAAGGCAGGTAAGCCTTAGTTCAACACCTGTAGCAGTTCTATAGGTGCATAACAGTTTAGTATTCTCATGACCAGATTCTAGAGCTCCTATCTATCAGGGAATTTTAACAAGTATAGTGTGTTTTCAAAATTATAGCATAAAATTTCTGAAAAGTTTCACATCAAAAGTTCCAGTAGGACTAAAACAAAATATTTTAAACATAGGAATGACCAAACCAGAGCAGTTGAAAGATTCATCTAATTCAGCCCAGTCCACCACCTGTGACAAAGCAGATAAACAGGAATGTAAGACTAACACAGTCATATATGATACTTTCTCCAAGTGTTCTCAAATTTCTGTTTGCAGATAAGGGACTGCCTGATCTGACGTTGTTCCTGTGGATTTAGTAACTATTAAGGAATTTCTCTTCCATCCACTTCATTCTTTCACTAAGCCTCTGAAAAATTTTCTCATTCACAACACTCTGCAGACAGTAATTCCACAAAGGGTTCATAATACAGTAGAAAGTGACAAATTTTTTTCTTATTTTGAAACTGCCACCTCACTTAGTAAAAACAGAGCAATACATACCGTGTATATAACAAATCTATTGCATCCAATTACAAATAAATGTAAGTGAACAAAATATTAGATTTTTTCTACTAGATGTTTCAAAAAAATAGATATATGTTACATAACTTTATTTTGGAGTAATTTATCCTATCCAGACCTATTTCATTATTTTAAAAAGAAGATAAAAAGGAGGGGCAGCAGAAGAAGACAGTTCTACCAGCTCTATTGTGTTGCTAGTTAGAGACATCTGCAGGATAGCATGTTTTGTCAGTGAAGTATAAAGCTATAATGCAAGTTAAAAAAAAAAACAAGCTATTTTGGAGTCTGAAAAATACAAGTTTGATGTCTTTAGATAATAGCTCCTCTACTTATACCAACAATATATCAAGTTCCAATTATCTTCGTGTTTGTTTTCCAGGAAAATTAAACATTTGGTGTCTTTTTGTTATTGTTGAGTTTTTTTGTAATGAATTACACCACATATCTAAGTGTTACTTAAATATGCAGGAGAGCTCTGTTGCCCTAAAAGTTAATTTTCTGTCTGGGAAAACCTGCTGGAATTTTAAAAAATAACTGCTCTTAATCAACCTTTCAGTGTAATGGCTAGCTTGGGTTTTGCTAACAAATTCACTGGTAAGATCATAAACACATCAATGTTTCTACTAATAAATATCTTAATAATGAAATAGTGCAATATTACTCTCCATAAAGCCAAAGATTAAATGACATAACAATTGTAAAATTAATCCATTTGGTCCTTTTGACATGAACAGCAGTTAAGTGATAAAAATTGACCTGGAGGGTCTCAATTAATGGAGTTGGATGAAGAGACCTCCCCATATTTTATGATTTACTTGTTAATAAATGCGGAAGAAAAGGGACCTGGTTTGTTTGTTGTTTTTTTGTTTTTTTGTTTTTTTTTTACTCTAGAGAACTAATCATAATTTGTAGACATAAAACATTAGAAAAGTTATCTGTTGAAGGCAGAAGTGGTTTTGATAAAGAAATGGACAGAAAACATATCTATGAAGGAAATTTCTCCTCTCACTTGGAGATTCAATGTTAAAATGTATTTAGAGATCATTTTAAAATGGTATCATGAATCATCCTTGTAAGAAAAAAAAAAAATGGCTTTGAAGTAAATATCTTATTACAAATTGTGAATATGTTTTAAGCTGTTATGAGCTTCTGTGTCATTGCTCCTCCACAACTATCACACAATACACAATGTCCTTTTCTTCTCTTCTTTTATATGCCAATTTTGCCACTTCCTTCCCTTCTATTCTACTTTTGTAGCATTTTTACCATCCTTTCCTTCAGCTTTTGCTCTTCTAGAACTTTTGGGGGACTGTACAGTTTATTTTCCTGCTCTGAAATAACAAAATCTAAATTATATAATTACCAAAAAAAAACCCATCACTTTACACTATGGTATTAGAGGATAATGCATAAAACAATCTGCTTCCTTTTTATCAGAGTTCAGCATTTTATTTTCCACTGCTGTGAACTTAGCTGAAATCTGTATTAATCTCTCCATAATGATCCTTAAATCTCCTGAGGAGAAATCTTCCTGAGGAAAAAACATTCATTCGGAAAACATCCATGTAAAGGAGGAATTAAAATCTCTCCTTTCTACCTCTTTGACCTCACCGTGTTTACATTCTACACTGATTTGTGCTGCTCAACTACCCAAAGCTCCTGAGCTGATAAGTGCTGCCCGAAATGGGGCTTGCTCTCCATTCCCAGGCACTAGAGCACCAGCAGGGAGAACTGCAGAATTCAGACTTGTCTAGAAAACATTTGGAAAGACTGGTCCTGATCATTGCCTTGTTTCACTTCCCTCCCTTTTACCCACAGCTGTCTCTTCTTCTCTGCCTTTTGCTTCTCAGGCATCACTTTTTTAGGAAGTATTTTTTCACCCCAAGGGTGTAAGATTAGGTCCTCTTTCTGTTCTAGAGGAAATCTACCTACATTGTTTCTTCCATGAAGTGGGGAGAACAACAACGTAGGTGTGAAGAAGGTTTTCTGAGGGTTTGGGGGTTTATTTTTAGGAGGCCTGGGGTTTTTTTGTTTTATTTTTGTGGGGTTTTTTAGAAGATAATTGCACATAATTGTCTCACAGCCCTGACCCACAGGATATCTATTTCCTCATCTGGCACAGTTCTCATCTTCTTGCAGTAGTAACACTAAAATCCCTGTACAATCAAAAATGAGAGTAAAGAGCCAAGTCCCAGATGATATCTTCCAAGGCATTACTTACAGCAGCTAAGAACAACAGAACTCAGATTATCTCAAACTCAATCACATAGTTCAAGAGTCTCTTCAAACAGAGCAAATCAAGACACTTCTAAAATAAAAGTGGAGTAGGAAACAAAGTCTTCACAGTCTCTACTCCCAAATCTTAATTATTTTAATTAATATTCTGTGGGTAACAAATACAAGAGTTTTTATGCTTTGCCATTTTTGTATAATCAAGTTTCCTTCAGTATTAGCTGATTAATCTCTGCTTTCTGTTTTCGATGATCACATTTGTTCAAAGTCAAAGTTCAGCTCAAAATGACACATTGTAAGAATAACCTACTGGAAAACCTAATCCATGTTGGTAATTAACTGCAATGACTTCTAAGGGCAAAAAGCAGTAGCAAGTGGAGAAAGAAAAAAAAAAGTAGGTCCAGATGTCACCTCTATCATTGCAGAAAGGGAGTGGGGAAATAAGGCGAAATCAGAGGTCCTTCTGTTGTTCACCTGGTTCTATGGAGAGGGAAATCCTACACCCTAACATATCCCTTTCCTTTTTCAAATACCTGTGAGGGGAGACAAATCACTCATTTTACTTCCCCCTCCCCCCAAAAAAAAAAGTCCAGCCTGCATCATTAACTTATGTTCAGTCAAGTCTCTACAAAAGATTCACATCCTTTGTCATTGTCTCCTTTCATACAGAAAACTTATTTCTCCATAAAATAATATATTAAATTCAGATACTTCAGAGAGTAGAAAGGAAAACTCCTGTTAAACACACCAGGAGATTGCTTGGCCAGTTCAGTTCTGTTGGCTCACCAGGACAAACTAAAAGTTTTTAGATAACTGACATTTGGGATCTTATGCCGTATACTCTATTCACAGTCAAGGAACATCTAAATACACAACAGCAACATGGAGGAAAAATGAAACCGTATCATAAAAGGCATTAATTTTACATTGCCCATATAAATAGCATTTCAGGAAGCTTTCCTAATGAAGTCTCAACTTGTACTTGAAATTCAATTGTACATTAGGTGATCTGACAACAGGAAATTAACACATTTAACTCTTTAGCTATTTGCTCTTCAAGAACACCTGTTCAAATATGACACTTTTTTTTTTTTTTCCTGTCTGTAAAAGAAAAGAGTGACAGGGCAGAATATGATAACTGCTAATTACATTTGAGTTACCCTAAGCATATTAGTGAATCATTAATTATTTCAATAGTTGATAAAATGATTTCAAAGTATGCAAACCACATCACATAAGGTTGGAGAAACAGTTAGATATTTGGTTTCACTATTTCCTAAATGACATTTTCTATCCTGAGAGATGATATGTCTTCCAAAAAATGTGTAAGACCACCAAATATTTTGTTTGGTTTTGGTTGTGTTTTTTTTTTTTTTTTAATGTTTGTTTTGTTTTTCAGTTGGGATTGGAAAATACCAAGACAAACACTTTGGTGTTTTTTTTAATGGAGAATTTTTATAGAAAGGTACTTAAATCCTATCAAAGATGCATTAAGAATGAAATCAAAATAGTTACTATTTCACCAAACATCTGAAAGTAATGTTCACATTTTGTGTATTCCACACTTGTTCTCACTGATCCAGCTCCATAGGTTTTAACTTCTAGACTTATGAGCCCTAGATGACACTTGAAAAAACAATATCCAGGCAGTGGCAAATCAATAATGGCACTGTTAATAATAGCAGAGAACCTGTCTTAGGAAGACAAGCTTCTAGCAGAATGAACACTTTTAGGAATGACAGCAGCAAAAACTGAAAAGATCCATGATTCTATATCTTGATGAAGATACACAGTGAGACTGAGATTGGCCAAGCAATATTTTGTACTTGCTTATCTCTTAGCATTAATGTGTTTACCTCTTACCCTGAGATCTGATAGATGTAATTTTAGCTAACAAACAGATGTCTTGTTGTATGCATTAATATATATTGACAACAATATAAATTCTCAGCAAGTGCCTCATCACAGTTTCAACACACGAGTTCACCATACTTGAGAGATCCAAGTGGCAACTTTTAAATGAAAGTAAACAGGAAAAAAACAAAACAAAACCAACCCTGCTTTTGTAGTATAGCATTGGTAGGTGTTGTTTAATAATTACTTTATCTTTTAAAGATCTAGCAATGAAAAGGAAATACACTCTATAATGATGGCTGGTCAATATACAACAAAGTTTTCTAGAGTTATTCCATGACTGAATGCAAGTCAGTGAAGAGAAAATACCTGCATGTCCACAGCGGTATGTCAATCTTTTGGGCTTATTCTGCAGTTTATATGATGGCTCAGGTGATTTTTCAAAATTCTTCGCAAAATGAATAAAAAGCAATTATATGTGACAAGATGCTATAGGCTACACAGTGACCTACTTTTTTCTTCTTTCCTAACAACATCCAGTAATACTTAGAGGGACATCTTTCACCTCTTACTGAACAAGAAAGATATTACCTCTCCTTACAAGGTCTTGCTTCACTGAATTCACAGCAGTTTTCAATGAAAGAATTATTACATGTACCCAGGCGCTTAACAGATATATAACTTCTAGCCACACTAACACGCTTTCAGTGCACTCGCTTGTAAAGCCATCCTAACCTCATGCTGAGAAATGCACCACCTGTACAACTTGTTACATCGTTACATCATTCCTTAGATCTGGAGCAGTTTGTCTCATGCATAAATTTAGAGTATATTGTGAAAATATCCTGATAGACAGGTGAAGAATATTTCTTGTCCAGTCAAGACAACTAGGGTTTTTTATCCAAATTATGAGCAGACAAATCAAATGGGTTGGTCTAACTCCTACACATACATGCCAATTTTTGTAATAGGAGTTGATTTGCTCTTTTTTAAAGTACTTAAAGCAAAGTCCATAAGGAATCTTAAACTATGTTCCAGAACAAGTGATATCAATCAGTGCCTAGGGACATACGATAATAAATTATTACATTTTCCATCAATGATCACATTATTGTAAGTATACAGGATGGAAGAGGAGTTTGTATAACTTAAAATGGTCAATAATCCCATAAAGACTTCAATTCCTCCCCAGCACTTAAGAAAAGTTATGAGCATTTCTGTTCTTGTTTCTCTCTCTGATGTCAAGGGAATGAACATATTGCCAGGCTCCGACAAACAGGTATTTTCAAGTTTGCATAGCTTTGTTATTTCAAAACCAATTGCTTCAAACAAGGCAAAGAGCAAATTACTCATACTCATGACTCCTGCTGAGCCTGATGCTTTGAAAGAGAGGCTTTTAGACTTATGTAACACAAAAAAGAGCCAACATTTTCTAAATAGTAGAAAATACACTTTTCCTCACATTCTTACACAGTAAGTCATGGATCTAGCTGAATGTTTGTTATGGAACTTTCCAAAGCAAAGTTGAGTTTAGGCCAAGTAGATGAAAGTTCAGTAAATTAATAGTCAGTAAAAGTAGGGTGTTTGGAGGGAAATGTCTTAGAGACTGAGCATTAATATTGCTGAAGCAGGCACTCCTGGATATTTTGATTCTGTACTGAATTACCAATCTGAATGCATAAATCTGTACTTAGCATAGAAAACAGAACTGAAAATGTTATTTTTCTGACAATACCACAGTCAATCAGGAAGAACGTTGGTGGTATCAAAAAGGACTGTCCAAAATAATG
Organism: Antrostomus carolinensis; assembly: GCF_000700745.2. Lineage (NCBI taxonomy): Eukaryota > Metazoa > Chordata > Aves > Caprimulgiformes > Caprimulgidae > Antrostomus > Antrostomus carolinensis. Next base: position 130,587 of record NW_010321151.1, read on the forward strand.
CAATTTCATGAGATGAAGGTTGTCTGTGCATGTAAGACTTGCGTGCTTAGCATCCACAAAATGTAGACCAAAATGGAGAGACAGAATAAGCCCCAGTTATGTCCTCTGGATTACCTCTGCGTCTTAAGTTAGAAGCTAAGCAGCCTTAGCACAGTTTAGAAGATCAAAGCATTCATTTAATGGCTTTTGTTTTTTATTTAAATCTTAAAAAAAAACTTTAAAAAAAATCTTTACTAAGAAATGCTGCAATTACTGTTGTGGAATCCTGCATTAAGAAAATATTACATTTTGTACACAGAAGAGAAAACACCTTGTGTTGGGCTTAGAGGTAGCCTGAAAACACCAACTTAAAGAAAATTGAGACTGATTTTCTTATCTTCCACTGTACAATTTTTAATCTCAGGGCAAATTCAGCATGAAATACTGCCAAAAAATGAAATTACTAGTTGAAGTTTACACAAACTAGCACCTTTCCTGCCCCAGAGAAATTCTGGAAAATTATCTTGTATACAGAAAATCTACATCTGTACCTGGGTTTAGTATTCTTTCCCAGATTATTTTTTTTTTCAAGTCCCAAGTGTTTGGGAGATTCTAGTTATATTTATACTACCTATAGTTATGCAAGAACTATATAAACATATGAAAAACTTTACCCTTTCTTTAAAGAAATTCAAAAATAAAGAGCAAGAAACAACCACACCTTTTCAAAGTTCTGGGTAAATTTATATCAGGAAAACAAACAAACAAACCCAAAACCAAAAGACCAACCAACCAGACAGAACACCAAACCTTCATCAAATTCATCATCATGTTCTCCTCAGTTTCTAGAGAATATTCACTTATGAGTTTCTTTCATCAAACCTGGATGATTAAGGTTTTCCAACATCTGGGACAAACATGGATTAGTAGAACCAGAATGAAATGCTGCTCAAAAAGCATAGATATCTGGGTAGAGCAGAGGACTTATTTGGGGAAAAAAAATAAAAATAAAAAAAAAATATGAACTTATTTTACGAAATATTGTTATCCTACTAAAATCAACATAAGTTGCACAAAAATTTAAGAAAGTTCTTTAATTATACACAAATAATATGAATGTCCTTTTTGTGATTTACAAGATCTGAAGTGGATAAATAATTTCAATTAATATTTGGATGAAAATACCTTGGCTTTTCATCAAAAAAAATTGCTCCTTTTGGTAGGAGCAATTTTTTGTTTTGGTTTGGTTTTTTTGTTTGTTTTTTAAATGAACTGGATATTCAGCAACTAACCCCACAGTCTGGACATGCTCCTGGCTTAATACAAACAACCTCTCAGCCCTTTCTCCCCTTAAAGAAAACCTTCAAACTCAAAATGCACAAACTTTTAAAATTCTGTCTTTCCCAGTTATAGCCGCTCCTGTACTTGGCTGACAGACTACAGCATGCCATGATGGAAGAGCAACATCCTCTTAATTGACTTGGCAGTGCAGAAGTACAGAAGCTAGTTCTACTTTGTCATCTAAATCATGCTGTTTAGGCAGAATGTCTATTGCTACTTTGAAACATCTGGCCCAATTAAAGCAGGACAGTGTCCTAACTCATCTGAAAGGCAGAGGAAGGTTAATGTTACATGCCCCAAAGGCAAAAATCTGTTACATGCAGTACCCAGGATGTTCTCACCTACTAGGGAAATTTTGGCTGGCTGAGGGAAGTTTGTCAAGGCAAGCAGGAAATCAAAAGTAGAAAAATAAAGGGTTGTTTCTCATCCAGCATGGATAAAAACGATTGTACACATCAACTTTTGCCAGTGCAAACAATACTTAGGACTGCAGGCATATTTTCTTGGTTATTTGTATGCATAAATGTGTGTAAGTGTAGCTTCTACACATGCAAAATGGATGTCAGGTTAAAACTATTGAAAATTTCCAATAACAGGCACTCCATATGAGGCTGGGCTTCTTGCGCTCCCACAGAAAAACATCTAACCCTATAATGTACAATATGAATCTTCAGTTATAGGTTCATCATAAAGTCTATTAGTGAGCTCTTTTAGCAAGCTTTGTATGTTTTGAACAATGTTTTTCCAACAATTCACTTCTTAGTCACAATGGTAACAATGTGGTGATCACTTTAAGAAACAAACTAAAACAAATTATTGTATTAATAAGCATTTTCTCTTTTACTGAGATACTTGTTCCAAGTAATTGGACGATTTAATTGAGGAGAAAATTTATTTTAATTAATATTTTTTCTTATGAAAATGGCTGCTACTATTGGATGGTGCTGGAAATTAACGGGGTAGGCGGGCGGGGAGGGGCAAGAAACTCGAGGAAAATTATAAAAGCAAAGAATATTCTTTTCCCCCATTCCTCACAGTTGTTTCGAAATTCTCAGCCTTTTCTCTGGTAAGCTTGTATGATTTTGATACATTAAAAAAAAAAAAAAAAAAAAAAAAAAAGGTGGAGAAGCACTAATAAGTCATAACAACCTAGATTAATTCAGTTATGAGATTTGATTATCAATCAAAATGGAGTCTACATGTATAATATCACACTAATCAGCCTATATTCACACTCAGGAAAACTACTACTTTCTTGCAATTTACTTTTCTTCCATTGACTAGTTTTTCCATAGTTTTTAAAAACATGATACTGAGCTTGACCCTCAAATTGAAATGATTTCTTACTCTTAATCCACATGCTTAATGTAAGCAAAAGATTTGTGTCTTAAGGTTATTTAAAATAATATATTTTATTTTTATTTAAAAGAACATTCAACGTTTGTTGGATAGAAACCATTAGCTCTGAAAAAAAAAAAATATATTTATAAACTGAAAATAAAACTCATATTTGAAGGAGCAGGAAGTCTCATTCAGGTTTTGTAAGAGAACAAAAGAGTGACCAAATCCAAGATGCTAAGGGTAGATGCTTTTAAAAATTCTTTCCCTCACTTCTTGGACATGATCCTTCCATTTGTCTCAGGCTCCAGTATAATACAGCTGAATCTTTGTGCAGATAAAACATTCTGGAAAAGCAGAGCAACATTATTCTTTATAGATGCTAAAACATTTTAAAAACACAGAGCAGGATAATTCAATTGTTGTTTGTCAAGTGTAAAGAGCACTAGCACTTCAAAGGAAAGAAAAAAACCACCACCATTACCAGATGAATCAGAACCAGCTCATTAAACACTTCATAGGCAAACACTTTTTTTTCCCCACCTATTTGTTACAAAACCAGAGGGGAGAACTGAGAAACACCCAAAGGTACAATATTCACATATGCAGTATTATTATTATTCACATAGAGATACCTAAAAGCATTCAGGAAGGACAACTAGAAGACCTTCTCAATTGCTTTATTTAAATTTAACCACATTTTTAATGTATCTGTCTCTTCAATACCTATATACAGTCAAAGATACTTGTCATTTTATATTTGCATCCTACACAATTAAAGTCAAAGAGAGACTTGTTACTTTGTCCCAAGCACATATTGCCCCTATTCAGGGCAGAGACCCATAGTTCCAATTAGATTCAGGTTGCAGATGTAAATATTCAGTACTTGTTCTTGTCCAAAGTTAACTGTTCTTGTCCAAAGCCTTTTTATTATTATTATTATTTGCAGTAATAATGATTGACAGCAGGCTCCCCTGAGTATCACCCAAAGCAAGCTCACTGCCTTTTAGCTATTTTCATCTATCTTTGTGAATGAAAAACATCAAGTCAGAGTTTGTATTTAAAGGTGGGGAAAGAAAGCCTTTTGGGCATTTGAGATTTCAGGTGGCATGCGGAAGCACTGTCTAAGGTGCCTCATTCCAGTCACTATGCAGAAAAAGAAAAAACAAAGCTGAATGTCTTCAAATAACACTCCCCTTCTACTTTGTCTCCCAGTTTCTCCTTCTATCAAACATTGGAAAAATCACTGGTAAAAATCTGAAGGATTTTCTTTCACTTCCATCCTATCTGTAGTGAGAGACTTTGAGTATTTGTCTCTTGCTTTTAAAACATCAGATGCAAGACATAACACTCCACAATGCTTCACAGTAACTTTTTGCAGGTACCCTGCTGAATTATTGTCATAACAACATTGATTATTTTGCTGTTAACTCAGGTTATTGTTCTCTTCAAGGGACGTTTTCAAAGAGCCTAACCTAGGGCTCATTTAATCTTAATTACACATTAAATTAAGAGCATGACAAACCTCACCAGACTACTTGATTGCTTGAAGTTATAAACTAGTTTATGTGCTTTTCTGGACTGGTGCATACATGAAGATACAGCAAATTATTCAGCCATTAAGAAGCTAGCAGGATTTAAGGAATCTCCCATAACTACTTTACAAGGTAAAGCATTGTTGATCTGAACCACAAATACACCATGGGCCAAAACCTAAGCTTCAACTCAGTGTGACCTTATAGTGTCTACAACTGCTTTATCTGAATTAATAACGTTAGGGATCAGAACACTAGCAATAGCTCTCATGACTCTGCCACAATTTCAGGATTTGAGAGATGGGTGCATGTACACAACAGAAACTCTCCTGAAAAACAAACCAGAAAATTGTCCAGTTTAAGAAATATGTTTGATAATAATGTCTGGTTTTGTTCTTGGGAAATTTAGCCAATAGAAGAAAAACTCTCACAATCTTTATATGAATGAACATATTTGGGTGATCTATTGTGCAGAAAAATGATGTCTTTTACTCCCAGAATCCATTAATAATTAAAAAAAGACACTGGAAGAGAATATAGGCAGTAAGATATCACTCTCATCTGTACCTTCTGCACTTGTGAAAATAACTCTTGTTCATTTGGTTTTTGGTTTTTGGGGTTTTTTTAGTTTTAGATCACATATTATTCCTTTAAACAAACTAACATACATTAAAATTCTCTATAATCCACGGAAGGAACAGATCCAGAATTTTACATTTCCTGTGCCAGAGTACAAAGCATAGTATGTGACACAGTGAAATTATCCCACCAGTTATTAACTGTGTATAAAGAAAGTCTTTATTGAGTCTGAAATGAGAAATAAACCCAAGATTCAAGTTTTGACTGACAGTTGTGGTCCTAGACAAATCAGTTAAATTCCTAGAGCATTTAAACTCAAGAGGCAGTTACACTTCTAGCCCAAATGAGGATATCCACTTACAAGTCAACCCACTTATCTTTAGTAAAACACTTGCATTTACTGCGCAGTAGGAGCATGCAACAGGCAGTCACCCCACCACAGCTGATGGGCTCTACGGCTGTGTTGCCATCATAGGATTCCTTCAGCAGCACCTCCAGATTAAGAGGTGCCGTCCCCCACAGACACTCATTATTTGTCCTTCAGGATCCTTGATTTGACATAAATTACTACACCCTCAGTTATGTAAGGCTGTGTTTCCACATGGATCTATCATTCCAATCTTAAAACTGTACATCATCATTTATTAGACCAGTTGATGAAGCAGAAACACAATCATTTCACTGACAATAACCAAGATTATAAAAACTTCTAGCATGGGACAAACTGGGATTGCAAACCAAGTCTATCTTCCAGTGAATTTTAACACTGAACCTCAACCAAAGTATTCTCTTTGTGATACTCTAGAAATCTGGCTTTTATTTTTAAATAATATTTTAAATATATTATTCTTTTTAAAAAATCAGCTTTAAAATAAAATGTTTCTATGGACAGCCAGTTAACCTCAGCTCTACCTTGAGATTAGCACAAACACAAAATAGGCAGATTAAGAAGCAAGTTCCAGTCATGTCAGCAGAGTTGCAGTTGCACTCTGGTCATAAAATGGTATAACATGCCTCAACAGAGGTATATACTAATAAACCCTTCATAAAAAATTATAACTGCTGTGAGAATCACTCTCTCATCCATTGACTGCTTCTGTGATCTGTTTCTGCTGTAAATGAAGGGAAACAGAGTATATGGAACACAGTGAACTGTGGGACTAATAAGCAATGTCCATGGAAAATCGATCCCTGTTGAGACATAAGCTGCATCTCTCCAAGAAAAGAATTCATATATTATTTGTATTAGTAGTCACAGACCAGAGACCCACCCTGTGAGGCTCCATATTAAAAAATTTTAAAAAGTTTCAGACCAGTTCCAGGATGCCTTCCCAGTCCTGTGCTTAATTCTGTTACTGCAAGAACTGCAATTGTAGGAATCGCACACAAACATTAACAAGATAAGGGTCAGCATTTGCATGTTACAGCAACTATTTAGACCTACACTGTGATTTTTTTTTTTTAAGTGTAAAAATAGGAAACAGGAAGACTTCCCATTAAGAAAAACAAACATAAGTAATTTATGCAGAAAGAGGAAACTCCAGTATATATGAAAATACTTTAATTTTCCCACCATTTTACCCATCTTTTCTACTTAGTTTGCAATCCTCTTTAATGGGAATTTTCTCGTATTGTTTGTCTACAATACAGTATAGCTCAAAACTTGTCTGTAAGGCACAGATTAGGAACAAAACCAGCAAAAAAACCCCAGTATACAAAGATGCCAAATTTATTTTGAATCATTAACTATGATTAGAGGTCTGTATTCAAAGCACTCTCCATACCAAATTCCTAGCTCTACCTGTTGCTACAAGAGATTTTCTTGGTAAAACTACCCTTGAAACCCTGTCAGGTCAGACTTGTGAAATTATGTGAGTGCTCTTTTAGTAGTTTGTAGGTTGTTTTGTTCTGTTTTTAGAGAGCACCTATAATAAGCCATTCAGAACCTTCAGAGTTCACATATGCTTCGTAAAATTCCCTTTCCTCCTGTCCTTCCTGATAAAAAACATGATTTTGTGTTTGCCTGTGTATATTTTCTTACACTCCAAATAGACATCCACGTAAAATCAACCCATTCATAAGACAGCTGGGCTTAACATCATTGTCTAGCAAAGGTATTACAGCTTACCAGTCAGGACAGCTTGGCAAACAGGACTATACTACCCAGAAGGTATGTTTCATATTCCTCATTGTACCACAAGAAGCGCTAATCCACAAAGGAGCTAAACTATCTTAAGTTCATAGACACAAGGTCAGAAGGAAAGCCAGCAAAAGGACTGTGATTTTTAAACCATGCCTTTATTCACTAGGCTTCAGAAAATGCACATGCTCTGACAAGTATTTTTATTATAAGGCATCTCCACACTAAGGAGGTTGGAGTGCTAAAACTGTAAAAAACCGCAGCAGTTATAACCCAGATGATTAGGATGGATCTGCTGCTACAGTTGAGGCTGTCTTTACAGCTCTCAAAGCAATGTTCATGTGAAGACAGCATGCTGAACTTCAACACAGGTGATGGAAAACTGGAGAACCATTGTCTTGGGTGAGAGAGGGTTCAGTGAGCAGCAGAAAAATCTATTCTGAAGATGTCAAACACTGTGGGCTAAGCCAGCACTTATCCATTTGTTTACCATTAAGCATACTAACACATTCCTGTTGACTTCAATAACTCTCAGTAGTTCCAACCTAGTTGCTCTGTAGGCAGGTACTTAATTTTCAGATTCGTGCCAAGCCCTACTGCATGAACAAAAGCCATTTGTGTGCCTACAATTAAGTCCATGTTTGAGTGCTTTGCTGGAGTAGGTCCATTCACTTCAGAAGTGAGCACTTTAATATAAAACAAAGCACTTGGCATGTATGTATTTTTAAGGATGTTTCAGAGTATTATACATGTTCTGCCATCATCCCTTAAGGAGAAGTCCAACTGTAGGCAACAGGAGCTCTGTATTAAAAATAACAGATGATAGTCATGTTGAGCCAAATCCTAAACCAGACCAAGGTATCCTATTGTTTGTGAGATAAGCACAGTATGTGCTAAACTGCGCAACTGTGAGTCACTGTTTCATGTATTGCAGATTTTATTAAGTTCTTCTTGAGAAGAAACCATTAGGCAAAAGCTGTATTCAGTCTACAGGAACAGAGAGTGCAGATGGCCAATGTACTGCTCTAACAGAAACGCTATGCACCCTTCCAGCTATGTACAATGTTCTGGAATGAGAATATATGAAGAACACGATGATTTGGAGCAGTCAGCTTTGGCCAGAAAAAAAACTGCCAGCAGTGACCAAGTTTTCAGAGCAGTCTCATCCCAAACTGGAACTCTGCACAGTATTTTCTCTGTACCTGAAGTAGTTCAGTATCAGAGCATCTCAAGTGCTACACAGTTTATTTAAAGATTATTTTTTTTCCTAACTGAATCTTGAGTGAGTCATCAATCACTGAACTATTCCATGCTGTTTTTCCTCTATCACAAGCTAACATTAAACTTTGTCTAACCACTTATGACAGTGGTTTTCAAACATTTTTAAAATGCAACCCCTTTTGCCTCATCTGTCTTCCTGCCACCCTTACATTCCCTCCCACCCTCCTCTTCCCCAGGCATCAGTACCTCCATTTCTCCTCAGCGGGGAACAAAACCAGGCTGTAATTACTGTCTGCAAGTATTTACTCACTCCCACATCTTAATGGAACTGAACTGCTGATCTTTCTACAACCCTAAAATAGGTCTCAATCCTCAGTTGAAAAAAAACACTGATTTACAAAAATGCAGTCTCCAAACATCCCAGTACTATCCCACACCCACTTACCTCTCTGCCAACAAGTTAAAAACATCTGAACACTTATCTTTACTATCATTGCAGCTTTTATATATGCAGGACTAAATATATATGGTAATGTAACCAGCATACTTAGGATATGGAGGTAGTGCAAGGAGGAAGCATTTGAGCAGGAAGAGCCTACACTCTATTTGAAGAGTAGGCCCTCCACTAAGGTTTAAATACTATTAAGCTGCTGCAAAAACACACCATTTTTGACAAAATACCATCACAGAGCCTACCTCTATGTTGCCTTTAAATTGTCTCAGTAACCTCAGTTCCTGAAATACTCAAAGCTTGATTTTTCTGTTAGAGCCACACAGAAAATGTATCTATACTAGCAAAACATTGTTAACTCCAGATGCTACTTAGAGTTTCCCCTTTAGATGAGTTCAGGCAATGTTAAGTTCTGTTTTACTTCAGACTCCAATATATATTTGAGTATGGTCTGTCTGTATGGGTAGGTGAGTAGAGCATGGAGCTGAAAATGCACGGAAAGGCACCTTCTCTGGAGCAGAGTAAGCAAATTACTTTGAGCCGACAGAAAGACAAGTCACTGAAAAAACAGGGAGGCATATACTGGAAATCAATTATTTTGATTTTAGGAATACATTCAGAAAATTAATATGAAACATGTAGCAAGAAATGAATGAGTACTGATTATTCACTGAATTGCTGTATAGAGTATTCTCCAATGGGACATATTAAATGTGCAGTCAGCAAACTATGGGGATGGATGAACCTGGTAGGCTTGATATCTGAATTAGGCCCAGCGTAGATGATCAAGTTCAACACAACTTAAGGAAGTGTTCAATCACATGACTCCCATTTTGAAGAAAACAAGAAAATATATGTCTAAAAGATGAAAGTTACCAACAGAAGTGGGAAGGAAAAAAAAAGGTTGCAGACAGATACCCTCTTCCAGATCTAACTAATTCAGTGGAAGAAGTTGAAATACTTATCTACTTGGCAGTACTTTCCAGTAGACAGCACACTCAACTAATCTGCTGGCAGACACTGCTTAAGCAAGTGCTCCCAGATTCACCTAATTCAGTCTCAAAACTAATGAGCTAAATTAATCCACCAGTTTCAACTGCTTAAACCTACACATTTAAAGAGAGTTTTAGAGAGTATTCATAGAATCATAGAATCACAGAATAGATTG
>NW_010321152.1:0-13974 GCF_000700745.2 Antrostomus carolinensis
GGATGCCACTTTCCCCGCGGAGAGGGAGCTCACCTCAGCGCTGCTTCCGCAGCGTCTGATACAAACCCCCTACGTGCTGCTTTGCCTTACCGAAATCGGCATCGAACCCCGCTCAGGAGGAGCAGGCACGAATTAGCCTCTTCTTTGCAGTCTTTTCAAGGGGGAATTATTTCTGAGAATTGCTCAGGAAATGAAAGGGTTGCTGGAATAAACCATGCCGTGTGCTCAGGAATCTCTCGGGTGGAAGACATGTTTCAAGAAGGGCTGGCTTCTAGGCAAACGCTGCTCGCATTGCTTTGCTAGAATAAAAATCACATTTGTAAGGGAATGCAAAGGAAAATAGAAATGTTCTCAAAATGATAATCATTAGTATGTTTTTGCCAACCCCTGGATTATGTGCTTCCTCTAACAGAGCTAAAAATGTCTGGTTTGGAAATGGAATGAGGTTCTCTGCACATCTTAAAGAGCAAAACCTGCTATGGCTGCTCAGCTGGTAGCAGGTGGAGTTGCAGAGGCACTAGCTGCTCGGTGTGTCACTTGGAAGCATTTAGCGCCCCTAGAAAGTCCAGTCACTTACGTATTTCTGTAAGATCATAAGTAGATACAGTTTAAGCTTAAGGAAATTGGTGGCATGTGAATTTGTTTAATGGCACAGCAGTAAGAGGGAGGTAAAAATGTTTTATGGATTGAGCAAAGTGTTTCAGCTGACTCCACTCACAGGGAAGTGACTGAGGGCACTTTGAGACACCATGTAACTTACCTCTGAGAGACTCTGAAAATAATGTAAAGAACTTAATGGTAAAATATGTTAATTATAACTGGTACACTAAATAAAAGCATAAAAATGTATACAATACTTAATTTATAAAATATTAAAATATAAACATTGGGTGAAATATAAAACAAAAACTATTTTCTTTCAGGTGCACTTGAAGGGGTAGAAGGGGTCAGGTTGAGAAGGGATTTTAGGTAACAGTGGAGCATCTCTGTCCCCTGTGCTCCCTAAGCACCTGGACATGGTCAGGAGCTAACCCAAAGTGAGCTGCACCACTGGAAAGCTTGGCAGAGGCTGGTTATATGGAAGCATCAGACACATCCTATCAATGCCTGCCCAAGAAAAGTTCTTTGATGGAAGGCGCTTATCGTGCCGTATATCTTACACTGGCTTTGCATAGGAAGGAGAGGTCAAGCTTGGACAAGCCCATAAAAAAAAAGAAAAAGAAAAAAAAAAAAAGGAGGGGCTTCCTCCTTCTCTGTGCTGTCCTTGTTGCTTAGGAATACAAACGGGAAGGGAGATTGCTGGACCTCAGCTTGGGCATAACTCTAATGCAGGAGATGATGTAGAAATCCTGCAAGACACAACAGAACTGTGCTGTTTGGTGGGCTGTGCTTTGGCCTGCAGCAAGATGGCATGAAATACAGAGCAGCAGCACAAAATGTGTGTCTATTGCTCAAAAGAGTTGCCTTATGTAATATTAATTGCATACTAGTAGCTCCCCTAGAAGCTCCCTGTAGCTGTTACAAAGAATAAGGCAAAGGATTCTGTGAGCAATGAAGAACTTAGACTGAGCTCTGTGTACAGTTCCCACATGAAGCAGGTGAGTTCTCAGCTCTGGTGTGGGCTCTTAAGACCTTCAGCAAGTCATTTACAGCTAGAGGTGGAGATCTTTTCAACACTCAGCTGCTCTGAGAGGGAGTCAGAGTCCTCACCTTAACAGTATTGTCTCCTGATGAACTTTTAAGACTTCTGTGTTATTCAGTCACAGGAGCAGAGTCTAATGCTTGTGTAAGCTCTTCTCCCCCACGAGCAAGTTCTAATTATTGAACTGCAGACTTATGGCCAGTCTTGAACTGATGAACGTGTAGGTACAAGTAAAAGCAATGTCAAGAGAAAAAAAAATGACTACAAAACATCTGAGCCTAGACATTGACTAGGAAACTCTGGTGAGTTATCAACCTTCTCCCATTACAGGAGGATTTGAAACCATTTCCTACATTTTTTGTTGAATACTCAAATCACTTGAGTGAAAGGGTGACAACAATTTATATGCTATTTAGAAAGAAACACTAAGCTTGCATTACTTGTGTACACCCACATTACTGCATTTACCCACACTAGTTCTAATTAGATTAATGAGAATGCCTTCCTATAGCTTTATAGCACAGGCAGATGCCAGCACTTCAACAGCATCAGAAAAAGGATGTCATGGTTTAGGTTCTTATGTGGTGGGGTTGTCTAAAGGAGAACCAAAGACTGAGTTGTACCTCATAAAGACATACAATAATCAAAGACAATTTGATTGCAATGAGAAGTTCTTAAGTGTAAGGGATAGAGGAGTTACCCGGTGTGGCTGACTGGCATTACTATGTAGTATGGTTTCCCTTTATAAGGAGGAGCTAAGTTCCTAATGCGATCCAACAACAGCCAACTACTTAAAAACAAAACTTACCCAATTTAATTAAGGCTTTCTGAATTTTAAAGCTTGTACTTTCATGAATGGTGGTTGAATGGATGATGGTAAATAGGCTTTCAACCCCTCTCCTTCGAATGCTATCAATTCTTTTGCTGTTTTTTTTCTGCCACTCATTTACTTTAATTTTCCCTGTCCCATTCATAGCAGACAACCCCTCCCCACCCTGAATTGCAGCAAAAAAACATAGCACATTAAGTTTGCACCTTCAAACAAAAAAAATAGGGTTTGCTGTCATCCAGTTTGCATCCAGACCTAGGAGGTCTAGAACAAAGGAAAAGCAGATTGTTTAGAAAATACATTACAAAAAAGTGCTGTTTTATCTCAAACACTAGGCAAAAGGAAAGACATGGGAAAAAGGATGTTGAGTCAAGGAGGAAGTCAAAATTCCCAAGTGGTAGGAAAGGGATGTGTTCATGTTACCAAATGAAATATACTATGAAATATACTATGCAATTAAAGAGTGAAAAAGTATCTGTAATAACTAATATAAATCAGGCATGCAGAACAAGTAGAAACAGCTTCTTGGCTTCAGAAGGATCTTATCTTTAGAAATAGCAGCAAACAAATACAGTTCTGATACTGTGGGGTTTTTGCTATTAAAGAAATGTGTTATGAATTAGACTAACTCCTGTAAATAAATATGTTTGGTGTCAGCAACTTTCAGGATTGGATAAAATATGATTACGTAGAATGTATGCAGGCTAACTGATGGTTACTTCAATACTCTGGGCCCGATTTTGGTTTCAGTCTAATTTAAGAATAATTCCAACTAGCAGATTTTACCAAGAACAGAGTTAAAACATAAAAGCAATATGCCTCTCTTAAGGTCATTGTTATCACTAGATCTATTCTTCATTTATACAGGAAAAGCAAAAGGAGAATCAGGCTAGAGCTTCAGAAGATGTAGAAATGAAAAGGAAATGAAGAGATGGAGCTTTTGAAAAATGTGGATAGGTCATTCTCTTAAAAATATCAGAGGCAAATGATCAGTATGAAATAAATCTTAACACATTTTCAATTACATATTTTCAAGTTTCATGATTCATAAAATAAAATAACTTGATGATTTCTCCTATATATCACAGAATGTTTTAGAGGTTATTTTAAAACACTGGTAATACTTCTGCTTAGCAGAGCCTCTGATCAGCATGCATTCCTGAGAGCTGAATAGTTTTAGACTGCCTTGTGCATCATGCTTACCTGAAACGTGGTAATCAGCACTGCCAGGCAGTTTGGCCTGCTTTATTCCTAATTATGCTTGTGGCATTTTAGGGTTCTGTAGACTGTACGGGTTGTCTGAGCTTCATTTGCATAGCTGAGGAAGACAAAAGTTGAAAGTTCATAGTCCCCCTGGTCTAGTGGGAATTCATTTTCATGGTAAAAAGTCTACATGCCTCTGGGAGATACAGAAAGTGAGTATTCCTGGAATAAGTTTTGCTTTTTGTTAAGTGACTTTCTTTTCAGCATGTTCAAAGAATATCATTAAGTATATTTACTTAAAGAAGAAATATGGATGTCTTGCATTTTAATATGTATCTGGAGAACTTCCAGAGTTATGTATTTTCTGTTCCTGGCAGAATGGTCATACTTCAGAGGCAGGACAGGCAGATACATTTCTTCTTGGTGAATGAAAAAGACTGTCTTCAACCATGCTATCCCACTGCAAAAACTCCTGGTTCAAATCCTGCTTTCAGAGAAGTCACTATGAATTTTGCCTTTGACTTCAGTGGCGCTATTGCTTCATCCAGTGCCCGAGATGTGGGAATGCAGAAGGCCAAAGTGTTGTCAATCTGAGTGACTCAATGCACTTATTCTACAGTTAAATTGTGTTCCTGTGGCAGAGCTTTCATCTATTGGTTGCTTCATTTCCAGGGACTAAAATCAGAGACATTTCAGACAGTGTTCCTTATACAGTTACATTTTTTCCTTATGTTGTCTTTATGTCCTTATGTTCTTATCTCGGAGCACAGCCAGGTGTTAATCACACCAGGATTGTTTGGAAACACTTCTTTCAGTACTGGAAAACCACTTATTTTTCTTGTTCCCCAAAAGGAGCTGGAATTCTCTCAAGTAGAAAGCACAAAGATCCGTTATCATTGGAGGACTCTAGGCTGCAAGCACAGGATGTCATTGGCTTCCATTGAAATAAGGGCTTGTAAAGAATGTTCTCTGCGTCTCAGCACCAGATGTTCTATTTCCTTTTGTTTCTAACATAACTGACAGAGCTGGGTTTGAAACATCAAATGTTTGTACACATTATTTGGTAACTCAGTGCCACTTCTCAGTCACATCTGGGATTTTTTCAGCTATTCAGCCATGCATGACCCACCACATTTAAATTATGTACTTTGTCACCCGCAAGTCATGTATAGGTGTGACTGGAAGACACACAAAATCCAAGGGAGAGTAGGCCATAGGGCTAAATCTTCCTAAGAAGAGGATGTTTGGATCTAGTCAAAGAATTAAACTATACCGCTGTGTCTTAGAGGCACAGTGTAGTCACATTTCTGTCTAGATAGGTTTTCTGTTATGTTTAAACTAGCCTTGGGTGGGGGGGAACAACAACAAAAACCTCCAGCTGTCGAAGGTGAAATTATCTCCATACTGTGGAAGCAGCGTAATACTTGCCAAATATGTTGCTTTTTCTCTCAAAAGAGTCAACCATGTGTGAAGGGAGGGGGCTAAGAAGGAGAAATCCACTTAACAGTCTGCTCCTTGAGCTGACCTCGTCATGTGGCTGACTCACAGAGGACAGATGTCAGATTTGTTTAGAACAGTACATTAGAGACCAGCATCCCCAAAATATTAAGGAGCTATCTAAGGCCTGAGGAGGCTGCTACACATCCAAAGCAGCTACATAATTCACTGTCCAAGTCATCAACGCTACGTACTCTACGTCACTTCTGTGCTTATAGAAGAGCCATACAGCCTGCATACTGCCAGCTTTTAGCAGATGAGCAGAAAAGGGAACAAAAAGGGAGGCCTGTGCCAAGGCTGTCCTGGGTGAAGAAATGCAAATGCCACATGTTAGATCTCCCTTTGTGTTTGGCTACTTGCTTGGCAAGCAAAGAGTTTCGGTAGTTCGTAGTGAAAGACGGCCCTGCTCCCTTTTCAGTCCTGCACCATCATCCTGACCTAATGCCCCAGTAGTAAAATACATTAGAAAATCAAGAAGATTAATTTTTCCAAATGATGACCTTTTCTAAAAGTTTTTAAACCTCTCTGCGATTTTCTTCTGTAATTGTTAAAAATCTGTTACTCTGCAGCCAGAATTAATAAAGAACAGGTTATTGTGGGACCTTATGCGCACAGGGCTGAGCTGTTACAAACACTGTGTTTTGACTGATGATCTTGTCACTTAAAAGTTCCGTTTGTGGGAAAGGAGTTCAGAAGTAGCAAAACAACATGGGAGTGAACCACTGGAGAAGGGTTGGCACCCACAGAATTATTTTTTTTGTATGTTTGGAAACCAGTGTGTTTTAGAGAGCAGAATGAATTGTAGTACTGTGTCAGGATTGGCAGCTTTGTCCCCTAGAGGCAGGGTTTTTGGGGAAGACTCTAGCTGAAGTTTGGTAACACGCTGACCTGAAAACCACCACCTTCTTTTGAAGTGCTGCTCTTCTTGATAACCTTGCAGCAGGAGCATGAAAAGTGTTTCATAATCAAAAGTACGTTCAATATCCTAAATCTCATTGTTTGTAGTTATTCACTGATTATAATTAATGATTGATTTAATTAATCAATTGTAATTGATTGTAATAATAATTAATATAATAAATCATCAATTACATTTGAAGTCACACTGAAAAGAATATATAGTATTTTTTGTGTTGTAAAATTTCTGCCTAAAGATTTGCTTTCTATTTAAGCACATTTACTTAATTAAATA
This sequence comes from Antrostomus carolinensis, assembly GCF_000700745.2. NCBI lineage: Eukaryota > Metazoa > Chordata > Aves > Caprimulgiformes > Caprimulgidae > Antrostomus > Antrostomus carolinensis. The sequence goes on from NW_010321152.1 coordinate 6,364, forward strand.
GGAATATTTTAAACGTATTTTTAGATTATTCCTGCCTGATAATATTTTTGTTAAACCATTTTTATTTTGTTGGTTTATCCCTGTGTAATTGCTGCTTTACATGCATTTATCAAAAAAGTAAATAAGCACTTTTAGGATTACAATGCATTTGGCATGACTTTGAGATTTCTGAAATAAATAGGAATTTAATCACTGATATATCAGCTCTATTTTTGGTCTTACACATAACAAGAGGTTTTCTATTAAAATTTGGCCAAAGATCAAGAGGTTTGAGGAGTTGCACGAAGATATCTGTTTTATTTCTAAAGCTAGATTGTAATTGGCAGCCACTGAACAATTAAATTAAACTCTAAAATTAATGCTGGAAATAATGATAATTTAATTTTACAAAATGGTAATGATAATAGATTTCAGTGACACCTGGGATTTGAAATTAAACTGTGAGTTGAAATTAAATCCAATAGTGTTAAATCTAGGAGAAGAATGACCATCATATCATGTTTCTGCAATTTGTTTCCACAAAACTTAAAGACAGTTGTGAGGTAAAAATCCTTTAGAGAAAAGACCAGTTCCTTATGGCTTTGGGCCAGGTGAAACCTGCATCCAAAATATGGACAAGAAGCAGCAGAAACTCGAGTTCACAGAGAAAAGCAAAAAGCCTTTATACAGATACAAACCTTAGACTTCGGAAAAGCCTGAATACCTTCTCTTGTAAGCCTGAGGCATTTAAGAATTAAGTTTAGAACATTAAAAATAATCTGAAAACCTGGCTTTTAGGGTCAAGCAAATCCCCTTGCTCTACTGCCATCCTGTGCTTAGTACTATCTCTCAAAAGTCCTCATGACAGCCCAGTTTGCAATGCATTTGAGCTTGTGCTTGATCTTAACCGCAGCCCTGCCCAGCAGCCTCACTGAGGGTGAAGGTACAGCACGGGTGTAGCTGAGCAGGAGCCGTGGGTTCTCAGAAAGAAAAGAAAACAGCAGAATTTGGGCTGATATCATCTGATATCATGTCTTTTTACTCCTCTATTTCTGGAAGGTATTCAGTCATAGTCATGACCTCAGTATTCATTCCTGTCAGGATAAGAGAGACCTGTCCTCCTTCCATTCTCTCCTCCTGTCTTTTGTGAATCTCACAGCAAAGCACAATTAGGGCGGTTGAAAGCTGCAATTGCTGTTAGTAGTTGGCTAAGAATAGGAATACCCTGTCTCCTCCAACCCACCACAGCCCTCTTTTTTTGTCTCATCCATCTGTTGGGCCTTTTCATTTAAACCATGAATTCTTTGGCACGAGGGCTGACATTTATGATACATTTTAATAGAATCTGCCACAATGCCACAGCCTTGCAGTGCAAACACAACATAGTTATTCAATAGACCATCCTTCTCCCAAGTACTTGGCTAGTATTTTTTCCATGAGGAGAAACTGACGGCATTTATTAGCTATCTCTTTGAGGCAATCCTGTTTGTTTACTTGATTGCTTACAAAGGTTCCCTGATTTCCAGAAAACAAGAGAAACATCAGGTGGCAGCTCCTGTGCTCAGGGACTCCTTGCTTGCTATGGAAGGGCTACAGAACAACCTAAGGATCTAAGAATTTCCTGGCCATCCAAGTCTAAAAATTATTTACAAAATATAAAAGATCCAAACAGCCTATCAGGCATCCCTTGATGCCTTTGGGCAGGTGAGTTAGTCACACTATTTTTATTCAGCATCTGGCTAATCATGTCTTGACTTCCTCTGAAAGCTACACACATACTGCTTCTCTGTTTTCTGTCTATCTTTTATACTGGCAGGTAATACTAATCAATTCCAAAGCCTTTGTATTTGCATCCAGTCTCAAGGAAAATCACTCAAGTCGCTCTGCTCAAGCACACTGAGCAGTGACTTCAATATTTAACTATAATTACCAGAGAGGCATTTCATTTTTTTCCCCCTATTTAGCCTGACTGAAATGTAGCCCAGGGTAGTAACCCATATTTAAGGAGTGTCTGCTGGTGACTGCTAACACAGCCCAGTACACCACCACCACAGGTTCTGGATATGAGTTCACAATAAGAGATAACGCCTGTAGTGCATTTTAGAAAAGCAAAGAGAGGTCACATAAATAATGCAGCCTACAAAACAGGTTCAGACATCTGAGTATGTGACACTCCATGGCTGCACTCTCACAAAGCCCATGGATTTTAAGATGTTACTCTCCTGAAGATAAATACGGTCTCTCTGCTTAGTTAAGGTGGGGCATATGCTGGTACTGGAGACCTCAAGGCTATAAACCATTCACCCAGTGGTCAGATAAAGAAACGCAGAACTGGCAAAACTGATTTTAGGTGTTACAAAAAGTACAAACAACAAGCATCCAACCAAATAAAACAAAGCTCCAGGCAGGTCAAGCCCCAGTCTCAAATCCTCGCAAACTCAGTACAAAATCTGTGGCTTGTTAGTAGCAATGACAATACTGTGTTTAGTGGGCTACAGCTCTACAGGTTCCTCTTTTCATGCATTCACAGCCATGGAAAACAAATCATAGGGAAGCTTAACAGAAGTGTTTCCATCTGCCTGGGCTGTCCCAAGTTTGGGTTTGGTGGTTAAGGGGTAGCCAACTTGTGGTTTTTGGACAGGACCAGCATGGCTTCTATGTGTAGGCTATACCATATGACCAATAAAAAACTGCTGGCACTGTGAGTCCTGGATAATCTTAATCCTCATGAGTAAACCAGGAGCACCCCAAAACAGCCCCAGGAGCAATCAAAGCATGTCCCACAGAAGAGTGACAGGCAACCTGAAGAACTGTTATCTCCCACCTCTGAACTTCTCTTACAGTCAACTTTTCTTTCAGTTCTTTGCAATATGTGATACATGTCTTGTGGCTTTTGGCCAGAAGGAAGATTTGTTACATATCCCATCAGTTCAGAGAAGTTACTGTAGTAGCAAATGCTCTTTTGGTTTGTCCTGCACTATGTAACATACAGGAGGTTTTCACCCTTTATTTTTCTCCTTACAAGATCTCTAGGTATTTACATCCTTGTTGAGCTCCTGGGCATAAAGATCATATTTTCTCATGCTTGGACAATTCCTAACTCAACACAGCAAAATATTTTTCAATACTAATAACATTAATTATTATTAATAGCAAAGCCCTATGGCTTAATAAAGGCTCTTAACTTACAGCTTAAGAAAATAACAGGAGAAAAAAGAAAAAAATCATTTAAAAAAATAAACCCCAAATAAAACTTTTCAGCAGCTATGTGGATTATGGTCCTGATTTCAAGACTCTAAGTCAAACAGAGTTTGACCCAAGTGGGGTCAAATTACAAGCTAAACAGGATCTTTCCCCAATAGCCAACAAGGCACTAAGAGTAGAAAGACTTATTAATCAAGATATGTGAACTGAGGTTGGGGGTTTTATTATTCTAATTAGGAACAGGAAAATTCCTATTCCATTTTGTAATTAAAACAATACACATTCTACCATTTAATTATATTTGACATTTTCAAGGTGTTGGGAGCTGAAGTCTATAATTACAGAACTACTGCTGCCTTAAGCAGAACACTCCATAAATATTCATATATTAAATAGCCAGTTATACTGTTTAGAAGATTTTAGAAACACTGGCTTTTTTTTTTTTTTTTAGAAACATTAGGCTTTTAGAAGACGCATTTTATATTTGTATTTTTAAAAAGATAGGGAAAAAATGTCCTGTGGGATCTGACATACTGTATATAGCAAATTGACTATAAACCTATTCATTAGTATTGTAAGCAGTTACATTGGAGATTCATAGTCTTTAGAATTATTTCTTTTCTTTTAGCAGAATGGGTAATTACAGTCAGAAATAATATGGGAGTCCTGTAGTGAAGTCATAAGACAGTAAAATGCAATTTTACGATTTTGTAATTAACAGTAAAATTATAGCTTACATACCGTAGTTTAAAAAAAAAAAAAAAGTTATCCACATCTTTTATTTTAGTCTCACAGTAAAATATCGCTTCATATATCACCTATTTTGGGTAGTTCCATATTGCCATTTAAAACAGTTGCCTGTCTAAGAATACCATTATCAAAGTAGAGGTAGACTTGTGGGCAATGCAGAGCCTGTTGTTCAAGGAGAAGTTTTCCTTTTCTTGACATTAGAGAAATGGAAAAATACACAATGAAGATGAAACTCAGAGTGCAAGGTGTCCCCTGAGTCTGCCTGCTCTGTGTTTCCATTCTAGGAAATCAACCTTTGGGGACATCTAGATAAAAGCAGAAACATTCTGAAAGGAAGGGCAATAGGCACTTTGCCTATTTTGTCAGTTTAGCTCATTGGAATAGATTTGTGTCCTATTATAAGATGCTTTGCTCCATGGGACCTGGATAAGATGTTATGGTATGTTAAGGTATGACTTTCAAATAGTTAATAAAAGACATTGCAAATGTTTCAAGAGTTAAATGCTGTGCAGAAGTGAAGTTGCAATACATGTGAGTTCAAATGCTGGGCAGAATTTCAGTGTCTGAGCAAGAGCAGCAGAGACTTGGTGCAAGCTCCCCGCACACCAGCACAGTGTGCACTGTGCTAGCCGTCTGGTCAGGAGGCCCCTTATCCCAAACAGCTCCACAGTCTCTGTGCAGGCAAGTGTGGAGAGAATGGCACCCAGTTCCACAACAATCTTAATTATTCCCAGAGTGTGAAGACTTTAGGGAAGTCCTCTTTCATCCCTGCACATCTGTAAAATGACTAGAAACAGTCTAGCCCGTGTTGACTAATCTTGCATGCTTGTGTTATAGTCAATCGGGGACTGAATCCATCCGTTACTGTATAATGCATCCAGCTAACGAATTGGAGGTGATGGGCAGGAAGCAGGACTCAATTTAGTTACACTGTATGTACTTATTCCATACATATGTGTCAGATTATATAATAATTATATTACAGAATATATATTCACTTAATATGTATTACATATTGTGTATGTTATATGCTATACATAATATGTAATACAGCATATGAGTGCAAATATACATATATGTTTGGGTTTTATATATATATATATACACACACACAATTTGCTGAAGCAAACTTACTAAATGCCTGGTGTTATTTTTGTAATGCTCATAGCACTTAGGGATGCCAGTACACATTCCCTCCCTTTCTGCAGCCTCTGCACTATGCAACATCACAATGCAATCAACTTGAACACAGATAACTAGACAGGTAAAATTCTGCCATTCTCCAGCTTCTGTAGATTTTGCTTAGAACACTTTGAAGATATAACTCACATTCAGATCTGTCCTTCAGCACATCAAAGATAAGTTGTTCTTTTCAAACAAAACCTAAGTTGCATTAAAAAATGTTTCAGTGAAATTTAGGTAGAACCCTCCTTCTTTAATCACCCAGAATTACATTTTATGCACGAAAAGCCTGAATTTTAGAAGCCCAGTGTTTAAAAATTGGAAAATGGCCAGTTAATGCAAGAAAGCATTGTTCCTCTGCCATATATGGCAGGTTTTATTAATCATTTTTCCAATATATATATTTATTCAGTTTTACCTTTGCTTTTTTATTCCATTGTAGAAGGGGATGAATGCTATTGATTTTAATCAATCAGTTATTTTTGTAAGTGGGTACTGAACATTGCAAGAATAATATAATCTAAGTATGCCCAAAATTATGTTAGGACAATCCCTATTTCTCATAATGTGAGGTGGTTGATGTAAAAGAGGAGGGTTTTTTTCTCAAGAGATGTGATACAGCCTTATCAGATTTTTATTATTTTACCTAAGTGAATCTATGTAGTAGTTGCAAGATTTTACTTTTCAGCTGCAGCTGACAGTGAGGAAAAGTTAACGCAATAGCCATCTTAAAAAGAAAAAAAAGGAAGCAGACAGGCAGTTCATACCATGTTATCCATAGGTACCTTCATTGCAGTAGAGAAACAGGGAAGGAGTCATTGCATCTCAGTGGAGGAGCAGGCAGTTGTTCTAATGTTGCCTTGTTCAGTGAGGACTCTGGGAAATAACAAACAAAAACCATTGTCTGAGCATTTACTAGAAGGATAGAGAATGATGGTCACCTCTGAACACCCCAATGCCCATCCTGGGGGCAGGGCTGCCCCCTCTGTTCGCTTATAAACCAATGGCTTCAAAATGCCTTTTTGCTGTTTCTTCTCTTGAACAACTTCCTTCCATGGAGGCTTACTGGTTGAATCTGTGCTTTCAGGAGCTGGTGGCAAGCTGGGGTGAATTTATCCCCAGAGGGGCCAACTCTGCTGTTAATAAATTACTGGAAGTAATTGTGAAGGGTAAAATCATTAAATGGCTAGAGGATAAAATAATTGTGAACCATAGTCATCATGGTTCTAAACAGACTGAGTCTTGCCAAAGTTAATTGCATTTTTGATAGAATTACAAAATGAATGTGTGAAGGCAGAACACTATATTGTCACCCATTCAGATTCTAGGGAAGCACTGGATACTTTTTTTCATTAACTGTTACTTTGAAACTTAATGCAAACTGGCTTTGATATAAACGCTGTCATATACAGGACAGAGAGTTGCTAAAGGACCAAAAAGGGTGGCCATGCACAGCAGAATGCTGAGGCCCCCCCGTGGGAGACCACAGTCCTGGTACCTTTTTTTTTTTTTTTTTTTTTTAAAAAAAAAAAAAAAAAAAAAAAAAAAAAAAAAAAAGGAAAGGTGTTTGTCTATTAATGATTCATAGATGAAAAGGCTAAATTATATGGCTAAAGACTGGATTGGGTGTTTTGACTAGCTTGGTAGATAACAGGGTTATTTGATATCAACTGAATAGTGTCATATCTCTAGAGAATTAATTACTTCAAGATGGTAAAATGGATATGACAAGGAGCAAGGAGATGTAAATAGCAAACATCACAGAGATTTATTAACAGACTACATTGTCTTTGCAAAGCCATTGCTATTCCATTTCCAAATACTAATTTGTTGCTTTCTTCTCTTCTAGTTGCCCATATTGGCATCTTCTGTTGTTAGCCTCTATTTTCTTGAACTTACTGATGTCTTCAAGCCAGTTCACTCTGGGTTTAATTGCTATGACAAAAGTCTGAGTATGCCGTACATTGAACCTACACAAGAATCTGTTCCCTTCTTGATGTTGCTTAGTCTGGTTTTTGCTGGACCATCAATTACGGTAAGTGTGAGTTGCCACTGTCACTTAACTAAAGATTTTGAACAGAGTTTCTGTTGGCATGAAGAAAAGAGCTCCTTTCGTTTCAGTTAGGCTGCAGAGTGTCATCCAGGCTAATTACCTTAGGATTTTAAATGCATCTTATATCCTTCTATAACAGAAGGAGACACATTCATTAAAACATTCCCTGTAGCACTTCATCTACTCGCACTATCCTCATTGTGGGCATTAATGTTAAGAAACAGGATCTACAGTTGGGTGAGAATAGTTTGAATCATTCTGTTATGCTGTACAAATATTTTAACTTTTACAGATGGAACATCTCCGTGCTCTGAGATACACCAAAACCTAAAGATTTTGTTGGAAATAAAAACCTTTCATTTACAGCCCTGAACACGCCACTTTTGTTAGAACTAGCTTTATTCAGTGAGAAGGTATATCAACTGTGTCAGTGAAATCAATTA
>NW_010321152.1:13992-38385 GCF_000700745.2 Antrostomus carolinensis
AATTGCAAGTTAGTCATTAAGAGTGGGCAAAAGGAGGCTGGTTGAATCATTCACCCAACGGAGGAGATGATTTCAGCAGAACAGAAATGCCCTGTCAGAATATGAGCAGTTTGGTCACTATTTTACAGGAAAACAAACAAACAAACAAACAAAACAAGTGAGTATTGTCCCTGCTGGGATTGCTATGTCAAATTAAAACAAAATCTAAATACTTTACCTTTATATATATACTAGAGGGAATTAATTGTGTCTGATTTTAGGTAGCTTATTCTCACACCACTCCTGTTTGGCAAATGGAGAGAGAAATTCACCTTGAGTGGGTGATTCCATGCACCTAATAAACTGAATCAACCTTGTGAAAGGTTCTCTTCTCTCCCCTGACAGCAATGACTGTGCATGTCAGTTAGGCACTACTCTAAGGCCAGCTGCAAATATATCTTTGCTGCCAGCTCCTCTGAATTCCCTTAAATTCAACCAGTTCATTCCTTTTAATACTAGCCAATTTGCAATCACAAAATCTATAAAATGTGATGCCCATATAAAAATCAAGTGCTGTTCTCTCTTTGCTTTCCAGGATATTTTTTGTTTATTTGTCCTTTTTAAAACTCAGCTCCTTTTGCTGTGTTTGATTTTGGTTGCTTTAGAAACCGTTTTTGAAGGATTTTGTACAGCCATCAGGCTAAAAATCGCACTCATTTAGGAACTGGGACCTAAGACTCTCTGTTCCTGGTGCAGACATTTGCAGCAAACACCAAACACTGATAAAAACAAAACTTGTTGGCATTGCAGTTTGGCTGGGTTTCTTAAGTTTAAACGGGTTTTTTTTATAACAAAGTGGAATTTCCTGAAACAACCATAGAAGGAATCTATGTAGCCTCACTTGGGCCACGGTAGAGGGGTAAAAGCTGATTTTTACTTCAGAGAGTTTATGTCAAGCCTAGATAATTTCAAACACTTTCAATTGAGATGAAAGATGCCCATTTCATTACAGAATGTTTATTAAGGGCTTTGAGTACAGATAAATTATTTCAGTATTCCATGAAATTTTGCAATACAAAATGTTATTCTTGCTTGAATCATTCTCCTACCAGCAGTGCAGACAACTTGCCAAAACCAGGAACTCGGACCTGCACTTGAGCATGCCTCTCAACATAAGATCAGTAAAGAAAGTAAATCCTGTAGCTTCAAAGTACAACTGCTTAAAAGCTGCAAGCCTTAGGAAGGTGTAGTTCATTTGTATTAGTGTGAGCATGAATATGATGCTTGTATTAGTTGGAGAATGGGCTCTGATAGTGTGAAATACACAACAAGATGGTGTAGAGCATCAGCTCTTTATTATTTAATACCAATTCTGAAGTAAAAAACAAGAGCTTTTTTATCCAGATTTTCCCCTTTTCTTTGGAAAAATGGCCCAATGAAGCTCAGTGCAAAAAGATTACAGCTGTGCCATTGTCATCTTGTAGAGTTTAGCATTTTATAATTTAGTTTTCAGAAACATTTCAATGAATTACACACTTTATAAAACCTGTAAAATATAGAAAAAAAAAAGCATGAGCCATGTGAAGAACTGAGGATCTCCAGTAACACCGTATATTCCAGCCTCTGTCTGCAGTTCAGGTACTTACTGCAGTATGAGGCAGAAGGTCAAGACTCAATAAAATACAGGTGTGATTAAGCCACATTTTAAATATTACCAAAGAGTGTAAATAAGAAAACATAAAAAAAAATTCTGTATATATTCATAAACCACAGGAGACTTCACTGTGGAACAACTGGACTTGTATGAAATTACCGACATGGATATTTCATGTCTGGAACATAGATATACCTGAATTGCAACATGACTTCCATTTGCTGCAAAGAACTCTGAATCTGATCCTCTGACATATTTTCTCTCCAGTTACTCACTCAAAAATATTAGGACCAGTAATTTAATCATATCAGTGTAGGTTCAAACCCTTATCGGCCTCTGACTAAAAACCTACTTAAAGGTAACGAAGTGCTTTCTAACAGAGATCACCAGGAAATTAGATCACATTGATTTGGGAAATCAGTTTGCAAGGAGAGAAATTCACTGCTGGCAGTTTCAGTCCTACTGCCTCCTCTACTGTGGGAGTTTGTTTCCTTCAAAATACCAGCCTCTGAATTTTCCTTAACATAGGCCTTGCTATTTCCCAATTTTCTCCTCTATCACACAAGCTAATCCATCTCTGTGGTGTTTTTCCCTGTGCCACGTGTTCCCTAAAGCTTGGCTAAAGACTATTAGAGTTTCTCTTGTTTTTAAGTTTGAAATACTACTGATTTTCCTGGGAAGTTACAGCTGTAAATTGATCAAATGGAGACAGATAATAGTGACCACAGTTCTCATCTAATCAAGCTTGTCCATTGTATCTCCCTTCTCCTAGGGTGAGGGGGTCTTAGCATGCACAGACTTCACTGGTAATTACAGCAGATTCAGCATAATTCAGACACTTTAGCATCTCATTGTAAGCTTTGTGCATTGTATATTTTAGTTTTCAATGCACCTGTGGGTAGACAAGGTGATTCTCCTCTTAATAGTGAAAACTGCCTCACTAATTTAAATATTTCAACCCAGCCCTTATTCTGAGCTCTGTACAAGCCCCACACAGATTTCCAGGTTGTTGCACTATTTAACAAGGAAAACAATCACACCTGAGACTGCAAATGTATAAATGGATCTGGATTGTGCAGCAAGTGACACCATTATTCATTTATATTATTCTCTCTATTTCTATTATAAACTCTTGTCTGTCTAGGGCTTCAGTCATAATCTGTTTTGCTTGGTGTGTTCAGAGGGACCATAAGGACAGAACTTTTTCTGCTGCTGTGGATCTGGTTAAAACCCAAGCCAAATTAAACAAATACAGAAGAGCAGGCTGCCACATAATTAGAAGCTGCTAGGGATTGCTAGGCCTGAGGCCAAGACTGAGTGCTAAATCCACCTCAGGAGCACTAAGATATTGCAGTGGCTGTGGATTATTTTAGAGGTGAGATTCACTAATTACTACTTTTTTATTGTAGAAGCATCAAATTTTACCTGTGGATCAAGACTGATTCCACTGAGCACTGTATACTGTATGCCACTTGCATTTAATTTCAGTGCCATCTTCTTGCCTGCCCTCACTCAGGCTGTTGCATTACTGAATGTTTACATACTGATACAAATCTTGTAAAGGCAAGGACGTGTCAGTGGGTGACACTGGTTGTGGTATAGTTGTATTTCAGCACTTTAAATTCAGTCAGTGTCTTCTGAGTAACTGCTACATTTAATTTAACAGCTCCTTTGTCATTGCAGATAATGATAGGAGAAGGAATTCTCTACTGTTGCCTGTCCAAGAGAAGAAATGGGATTGGAACAGAGGCCAATATTAATGCAGGAGGATGCAACTTCAATTCTTTTCTTAGAAGAGCTGTCAGATTTGTTGGTGGGTTTCAAATGTTAGTGACAAAGAACTTTCCATATACATTCAATTTTCACCATGCAGGTTTCCTTCTCTGAAACAACCCTGACAGGGCTGTGTCACTAGCATAGATCTTCTTCTGCCAGAGAAGGCAAGAAGAAACTGTCAAAGGGAGCGACAGAGCAGCCCCATACTCAGTAATGCAGCATCTACACTCTCCATTTTCCCTTTCTTCTCCTGTACTGTTGTCAGTGTTTCTAAAAGAATAATTTGTTTTTCCTCCTCTGCCCACCCTGAGCTGGCTTCCTTTTAATGGTTTCAGTGTATAGTTTCCCCTGCCTGTCTTCCGTGCATCGTAAGGAGTCAACCCGCCTGACACAGTATTCGTCATGACAGTAAAAACTTGTCAGAAACTGTCAGTAGATTTGACATTCTTTTTCTGGGATGTGTTTATCTACTTCTTGAAAAAGGGATACAATCTGGTAACCTAATGATAGAGAGGGATATGTTGAATTGTTTTATTATGCTTTGTTTTAATTAATTTATGAATACTGAACTTGAAAAGGCAACTGGACTTTGTTCCCCTCTTACAGTTAATTTCCTCTACCAATGAGTGGCTAAAAGGAAGGTTTTTTCAGTTCCAGAAATCTTTATTAGAGAGGGCAGCAGACTGAAAACCTGGTAGGAGGGCTATACACTAGGTTTCTGCATTCTGGCAAGCAGGGAGGTCATGACAGGAGAGGTTAATACAGTCTATGACCAGTAAAGCTCTTAAGAGCAGCAGTGAGGAAGTGAGCAGAGGGGATGCAATGAGGACTGTAAAGATACCATGCTCTTCACTTCTCCTTCTGTAGGCATCCCATTCCATCACCAAAAAAAAGGCTCAAAGATGCATGAATTTCATTCTTGTTTCATACTCTGAATTTGCATTTTCTTTCATATTTTAGTGACTTTAGCATTCAATTTTAAGATGAAAAATAAATTTATTTATATGAATACAAGTAGGGAACTAGAAGTAAATTTTTAAGGGGAAGGCAGTGAAAATGCTCAGTGAAACAATTGCATTTACTTCAACTGCCTTGTGAATTTGGCATTGACAGAAACATTGATCAATTACCAAAAATACTTAAATGTTTGGACTTGTAGCAAGGACATGGTACTCAAGAAATAACAGAAGTGTGAAGGTAGCCCAAGTTATTATCAGCTGATGAGTCCCTGATGGTAAAAAGAGAACAGGAGGTCCTCAGAGCAGTGAGTTAATGGGCAGCTGTCACTATTATTAAAAGCCTGTATCCAGTGGGCAAGTCCAAGGACTGGATGAGCACATATGGTCTCCTCAAAGAGTTGGCTGTCCTTTAGGCAGTTCAGAAAACTGCTTTCCAAACTGAAGCAGCTGCAGTGTAGTTCACTTTTATGAAAAGATGTTGGAAGACATCAAGCCATCAAAATGAAGTGTTAAGTATCAACAGGAAGAAAACATGCATAAATAATCTTAATTTTTTACATTAAAGAATTCAACTTTGCAATAAGCTTTCATTAAACAAATAGATCTTATTCTTCAGTTAAATTCTTTCAAGTCCAATGACACAAGCCACCAGAATTCCATTGAATGTATTTTGTCACAATTAATTAATCTAATATAATGAAGTTAACAAGCTCTATTGATTTCTTTCCTAGGTGTCCATGTGTTTGGTCTTTGTTCTACTGCTCTTGTTACTGACATTATACAGCTATCAACAGGATATCAGGCACCATATTTCCTAACTGTTTGCAAGCCTAACTATACATCCTTAAATGTATCCTGCTCAGAGAATTCATATGTTGTGGAAGATATTTGCTCAGGAGCTGATACCAGTATTATCAATGCTGCAAGGTTGGTTCTATCTGTCATTGTGTACATTTTTAAGTATTAATTTTATTTTTTACTTTCTGTTCCAGTTTCAAGATTTTATTTTTTTTTTGTTAAAGTCTGAATTAGTTTTGTCAGTTTTTTATAACAAAGGTGAGAGCATGAGTGTCTTTTTAGTGATGTTCAGTTCTCTGTATAAAGGTATTAGGCCAGCAGACTGTCAGATTCCAAAGCACAGTCGTTAGTAGCTAGTTATTTTCCCTCCTTCAAAGGAAATTATTTCCTATACAAGTACTAATATGTATAGCTTCTATTGCTTTTCCCAGTGGGATCTGGGTAGGTTCCCTAACAGGTAGGGGAAGAAGTCACCCGAGTACTTTATCTGAGACCTCTGTATAGCATACGTTACTTTTCTGGCATTTTGGTCTTAGTTTGTGAGGCTTGGTTTTAGGATTTGTCAGAGGAGTTTGTTTGTTTTCTGTTTCTCTGCTTGATTAAGTTTTTTATATTGACAGCATTGAAAAAAACACTTTATTAGAGGAAAGACTACAACAGTGCAAATCTGTGTGTTCCCAAACACATGCCTTTTCTTTCATGTATTTCTAACTGGTGGTTTATCCTCCTTGATCATTTAGCCTTTAGCCTCCCTACTTAGACAGCCAGGAGAGAATTTAATATCAGTTATAATAGCAGGTTTTGGACATGCATATCATTCAAATTGAGATATAAACCAGACTATATATGTTATTTTAAACAAGCTTGATGTGATAAAATAGTGATAATTCAATTACTGACGACAAGGAATCTGAAGGTATAAGTCAGTAAGTTGTACTGTTCCAATACATCTGCTACTTGTTAGTTCAGGGACTTCATAAGTATGAAGTGTCCTAAATATAAGCACTATACTACTGAGTGAAGCTCTTCACTGAATACAATAGTAGTCTTCTGTGTCTTTTGCACACGAGGTTAACCTTTATTGCTTGTTAGTCATTGAATGTTTGAATGTTTTTCAGTCCTTCAGAAATTTGGTGCTTTTTTAACTCTCCTGCTCTCCAAAAGGAACAGCAAAATTATAGAATGCTTGAAATGACTACAGTTTTTGTTTCTGACTCAGCTGCATTATTTCTCTGTGTACCTTAGCAGTAGACATGAGGCTGTGTTACTTCTGTCACATCCACTTCACTAAAGCTTTGCACTACTTTCTTGTTCTCTGTGCAGCCTCAGATGCTAGCTTCTGTTTTAACTTTATGCCTCATGGCTTTACATTTTTGTCACACGGATATTATCAAAATGTTCTGTCTATATATTAAGGCACCTTCCCCTCCAATTTGTTTGCTTTTCCATTTATTTCAATGGTCAACACACTTGGGAATCAAAATCATTCACTTTGTCTTCTAGCAAATCTTGTAACCTGTTTCGTTTCACCAGGACAAACCACTTTCATTGATGTTTAAAGACCCTCAATTATTTGATGTATTTGGTCTTAAATATGTCTAAGTTGGCTAAGACTCATAATTAGCATAGATTAATTTGCCATATCCTTTCAATTTATATATGTGGGCATGATCCAGAGCTGGAATGAAGGATTGTAGCTCTATTTGGCCCCAAAAGATTGGTGACAATAGTTTTGGTGAAAGGCATAACCAGAATTACTGTATCAGCCTTCACCTCACTGTCACTTTTCCCATAACCATTTGCTGTCACTGGGATACTGTCACTGAAGCATGATGCTTGCAAGCAGTGTCTGGCACTTACATGGTGTCCCAGGGAAATCAGTGTAGCTTTACATGTAAGCAGGCAAAAAAATTTTCATTAATTTTATCTCATTCATTTCATTATCATCTCAAATATGTTACCTGCTGCTCTGAATTGACTGCCTGTAGCCATTCCAAAAATATTGATCACTCCTAAGTTTAAATATCATCACTTCCAAAAACCAGCAAAATTAGTTGTAACGTATTAAGACTAAGCAACCTGGTTTTGTGTGTTTCTGTTTCTTTAGGAAGATGACCGTATATTAATAACTCAAATTTATTCCCATCATAGAGGATACATTTGGTGATCTATAATACTCTGGCACCACCCTCAGTTTCTCCTTAATTCAATTTTATTGCATTTTTCCTTTATTAAATTGTTTCTTCCTTATGCTTGTCTTAACTTTAGCAAAGTGATCAGCGCTTGTATAGGATCTAGTATAGGAGTTATGGTATAACTTCTCCAGCCCAGGAGGTTAATACAACTTCAATAATTTCAGTTTTTAAGGGACCCAGTCTTCTGATATTGCTAATGGCCTTCATTTTTCATTTCTACTTCCCAGAAACTTTGGCTCCAAAAATTTGCCTCTAGACTCCACAATGAAAAGTATAGAGAAGAACCCATAATTATCTAGCTGTATATATGGAATAATTTTCTGCAACATCCTCAAATATCCAGTGGTTTCCTTTGTCCATCTTTTCCTCTATTTATCTTCAAAGAGCCTTTTCAGTCATTTCTATTCAGATCTCCAGTGAGTTTTCTATCCTCTATCATTTCTGATGTTCTGACTCAGTATGACTTTCTCTCTCAGTACGACTCTTTCTCATCGTTGTTCCCCCTCTACACATCTTCATGCATGAGCATTTAGAGTGATACACTGTCATCTGAGTTCAGGGCATGTTTTCTTTGAGACCTTTGTTCACATTTTCAATACAGAGCCATACAAAAAGGCTACATATTGTTAGTTTGAATTATTTTCATTTTAGATTAAAAGGTAACCAATAGAGGAACAAAAGCAGCGTCACCATTAGAGGGTACGCAGACTCTGTACACATTTAGTCTGTAACATGCTGTGCTTGCCCTGAAAGCATATGAATAGAAAACCATTCTAATAAAGAGAAAATTGACTGTAGCATAGTGACACATCTTACATACTATAAAAATGTTGTCAAATTAAGGTGAAGTTCTGAGTGGTACTAAAGTTCATAAAAGCAAATCTACACATTAGCTCCACAGAGATGACTGTAAGTAGATTTTTGCTTCCACTAAAACCCTAAAACCTGCACAGGGTAAAGGAATAGATTAGAAATAAATATTTACTTTTTTTTCATGTCTTTATCCTCCTGTCCTCAACCCTGAACTTGTTCCCCAGGGATACTGTTTGTGAAAGGTTTGTTCAGGAGGAAAAACTAAAACAAAAAAAAAATGAAAAAAAAAGTAGAATAATTCAGGTCTGTCTGAGGAAACAAAAAAGCAATCCTGCTGATTTCATCTTGGCCATGATCATGAACCTGCTGGATCCATGGGCTCAAATTCAGGTCAGTAGTGTGGCATTCACACTGAACTACATGCACACTTTTATCACCGATGAATTATTTAGAACAGACAAGGCAAAATGCATAGGAAATAAATTTACAAAGATGACTCTCTGTTTTGCAGAAAAATGTCTTTGTGTCAAGGTAGAGGACTATGTTTCAGTCTTTGCTATTTTAAGCTAGCTAACTCAGGTGCTGCTAGGAAAATAGCTATACGTGGAGCCCAGTTAGGGTTGCAAGACCCATCTGCAAAGCTGAATGATTGTTCAAGTATTTATCCCAAGCTGAGCTTTCTTAGGTAAAAGTGGCTGCTGTGGCTGCAAGGTGGACATACCCTTCTTCACCAAGATAGCAAGCATATTACATTCCATGTCCATGCCATTCTAAGGAGATGAACATACAGATATAAACTGCTGTATGTCGTCACTGCATCTTACTCACTTCTAGAGCTCTAAGGTCCTAAAAGTTTTTAGGACTTCTACAAGCTATGAACTAGATGTCTGCCCTAGAACAGGTGTTACTGAATCCACCCCCAGCTAAGATTTTCTCTCTGCTATGCAAAAATCTCTCCTTCATGTTTCACTTTTATTTTGTTGTTTTTAGAGGATTGAATTGGGTCTATAAGAATAATGTTAAAATGTCAGAAGGCCTTATGTGACGGTTCTATGCAGCTGCTACTTACACGAAACCCCCTTTCTTTGGTCAGAGATGTAGAAGCTGTCATTTTTAATTTTCATATCGTAGTTTCTGACTCATGACACAGTCCACATCATTCAAGTCCCCAGGTTTTCAATGGGAGCAGAAGGTTGTCAGCAGTTTCAAGAATAGACCTGATATTGCCTGTCTCACACAGTTTGGACATATTTTCATTTACCCTCTTGTTTTGGGCTTCAGGAAGGAGCCTAGTAACTCTTAAAATGTTCTCTCCGTGTTCTTGTGCTCCATTCACTCCTGTCATGTTATAAACCACTGAAATTTAAAAAATAAACCTGAAGACATGGCAAATAAAGATGTAGTTTGCCTCTGTCTCAGAAAAATGTCACCCTGTCGTCCCCCCATTGTTAGAGCAACAAAGCAGAGGCACAAAAATTATTAATTCAGTTGCTGAACTTAGGACCTGATTATCAAAGTGTATGACTCTTTACTTTGAAAAAAGTCCAAGTGAAGTCAGTGAGAATAATCATAAGGTCAAGGTTCATGCATTAAGTTGTATAATTATGTACTTACCGAAAATTACGGAAATTTATATACAGAAAGAAATGTATAGATACTTCTCTCAATCAAGCATTCAGTCTTTAGCTCATTCCCACTGTTCTCTTAGTACACATGCTTTTCTTAATACATAAAAAGAGTTTCATGCTAAATATTTACTTTAAAACAAAGACATTTCATTAACTTTGGTCTTTTTTAGATTATAGAAAAGAAATTTAGAAATTACATATTATTGATCAATCATATATTGCTTAGGAAGTGTAAGCTGAAAATGACTATACCAGTCAGTGGTTTTTTCAAGTGAACACTAGTATGGTGTATTTGAATTGAGAAGCATAATTTGAGTGTCCTTTCTTGGCAGAAAGTCATTCCCTTCTCAACATGCCACCCTGGCAGCCTTTGCAGCAGTGTACATTTCGGTGAGTAACCAACTCTGTTCATTTTCATTTATGCAAGACAAAAGTCAGAAAGTAATTTGCTATATATTGTAAAGTGATGTGTTGCCTGGATATTCTGGATAGATGTAAGTTTTTATCTTCCCAGTTTGAAAGCAAAATTAATCTAGTAACAGGTAAAATAAAACCAGCCCTATTAAGAAGATAGAGAAGATTCATCTGCTTCACATCCTTTGTTAAGAAGCAACAAAATGTGTAATGTTAAAGTATGTTTGATACCTCATATTATTCACATATAAAATGCAGTGCTTATCTGTCTTAGAAGGAGATATTTTAACTTACCGTTCAAATTAACCTTTATGTGTTCTGCCTTTTCTTTATTGCTGTCTTCACTTGACTTGCTGCTTTTAAACTTGTGGCATTAAGGAAAAAACATTTACGTGGTGTAGTTTCATTTGACCTCCATAGAATTGCAGCATGGATGAACTGGCACAGTCACTCCCAGAGGCCTCCAAGGTGCTACTGCAAAGCAAGTGAATAAAAACCATCAGTAACTAGCAGGGAATTGTAGGACATGCTGCAGCAATCACAGTTGATTTTCCACATCTAACCAGTGACAGTTCTTCAATATGGGCTACAATGTTTGTCTGAGTGACCACTTACTTGAAGTTTGTTTTGTTTTGTTTTTTTAAAAACGTAATTATATCCCTCATGCTATAAAAGTCAGAGGAAAATAACAACAACTAGTTAATCAAATTAGATAATGGAATTGTGCATGTACTGGGAGCTTGTCAAGTATTTATTCTGCCCAGGGAAAGACCAAAATTCCAAATAATACTGATGAACCACCTCCCCTGACATCATGGCCTCCAGTTGAGAAACAGTTCTCTAAAGCATCAGGTGGTAGCTTTTCTTAGAACAGGTTATTGCTTTCATCTGGCATGACATCTGGCTTCTGTATTTCAGAAGCAGTGGCTTCTTAGTCACATTTACAGAACATTTAGGCTCTGACTGTGAATGGTATTTAGGCATAAAATCCTTATCCTAATTGCTGTCAATAAGCAACACTGCCTGTGAGTTTGGAAATCCATTCCTTGTGATTTCAGATCTTCCTGCTGTAAGTGAGCAAATTTTAACAGGGCTGTAAAATAAAATTAAACTGATTATTTGCAATACTGCTGTGTAATAGTGATCTATGTGTGAAAGAAACATTAAATGTGATAAATTAATATTCTCTTAAGTAAACTTAAGTTTCTTCAACTGCATCTTCATTTCTTTTTTCAAGATGTACTTCAATTCTACGTTAACAGACTCCTCAAAACTTCTGAAACCACTCTTGGTCTTTGCTTTTATCATCTGTGGAATTATATGTGGTCTGACTCGTATTACCCAGTATAAGAATCATCCAGTTGATGTTTACTGTGGCTTTCTCATAGGAGGAGGAATTGCTCTCTATTTGGTAAATATAATATTCATGTAGTTAAGTTTTAGCAAATAAAACTGATAAGGCTGTAATAACAGTACTGGTATTTTTTATTAAACCTTTCATCATGGTCACATGCCATAATTAAAAATATAGTCAAAGTGTGTTGAAGATTATGATGTTAGGGGTAAGCACTTTAAAAATAAACAGGGAAAAGCAAATATGTATTTCAATTTAAAGTGCCATAACAGTGCACAAAGTGGTATATAATCATCTGGCACTGTATACAGAAACAGCTCTAACATTATGTACTTCATTAAAGACTTAAAGATACTCATCTTTTCTACTCCACACTTACAAGCATAACCCAAGAAAAATATTGGATTAATTGGTGTTTGTTGCCAGCCTGAGTTTATATTGCCAACATTAGCTTTATGATCTCAAAAAAAAAAATGGTTGAATTAATATGCAGTAATTCAGCTGAGTAAATTGCTGAACCTGCAACAAATCAAAGGCAGTATTACACCCTTGTGATTCTTTGGAGCTTTTGGGGAAACTATGCAGGGGAAGTAGGATGCCCAAGCCAGGTTATTCCTATACTTTTCCTGTGTACTGGGTTGAAACAGATGTAGCACCTTGGGAGGATCTATAAAGGGAGTATGTAGGATAGGCCTGTTTATATCTGTCGGTAAGAAGCTCAAGCATTTGCTTTTGCTTGCTGCTCTCAGCATGTCTCCAACATGACTCTTGCATTAGCTGTTCAACACAGTGTAAAGCCCGGTGCCTGTGAGCAATCAGGAACTTCTACAGACAACATTTTTTCTCTAGTATGGGCAGGTGAACAAAAGAGTTTGAATAGCCAGTGGGATGGTTTTGACCCCCAAGAACTCAATGATGAATTTTAGTGTAATACTAAAATAGGTTCATATCCTATTACCCTTTTTTTCTGTGATATGATAATCTAAGGTACATGAAGATGGTTACAAAGGTAACCATTTTTACTAGGGGGAACATGGCTTTCACAGTGGCATAAGAAACAGCAACCAGGGTAGATAATAGAAACCCCACAAGCTACTGAAGTCAGTTTCTATGACTGCACTGTGCGCAGAAGGGCACTTTGTTGAGAATATTATTTCAAATGATTAAGCTGTTGTAGACTCTCACAAATGGAGCTGTTGTTCCCATGTTTGAAATCCACAAACAAGTATGTTCCTTGTTGGCTCTTCTGCATATACTGTTACATGACAACATACATCAGACACTATGTTGCCTGGATACCCCGTAGTCAGTAAATCTGCCCTGAAAACTGCACACCAATAAGAGGAAGGGGAAGGGAAATAATATGAAACTACACATAACTCAGAAAGGAGTGTAAAGAAAAAGTAACCTAAGTGACCGAGTCAGGCATTTGATCCTTTCATGGAATATTCTCTCTCAGTGGAGTCTTTTTAAAATAACAGCATTTTACAGTGATTCTGCTGAATAAGAAAATGCTGTACAACTAAATCTTGTAACAGTTCTGCGCCACTTGGAAAGCAGTTTTTAAAGGTGATAAATTGTTGTATCATGTAGTATTTTATTACATGGTTGTTATGCAGTAGAAAGGGCAGAATGACAGAGCAGAGAAAAACTCAAGCTGTAACAAGATTCAGTAAACCACAGCAGACAGTAGTGTGGCTGTAAAATAGCTTTGACTAGAAGACTGAAAACATTTATTTAATTATTTTCACAACAAAACATTATTTCCTCAGCTGTATCTGTTGCTTTATAAAATTAAAAAAACCAAAGGAAGCTAAATCTTTTCCTCAACTATTTATTGCCATGAACTATGTGCCCTAGTTATCTTACTGAGGCTACTTCATACATATCTGGTACATACACATGTACCAGACTGAGGACAGAATTTGGAATAAGAATATACTGGTGAGGAAAGGAAAGTGGGCATACCCTGTTAGTTAAGCTGGACTAATTCTATCACTCTATATTTATTTAAAGGCAGAACAATATAATTACAACACCAAATGTCTCTTTTTTCCATAACTGATTGTTGATACTTCTGTTCAAATATTAGGGCCTGTATGCTGTGGGGAACTTCTTACCAAGTGACGAGAATGTGTTTCACCCAAATTTTCACAGAGAACCTCTAAGGTCTTTGACAGACCTCAGTCAAGATGCCAACAGAATCCTGCCGGGTAAAAATGGTAGCAGCAGTGATGGCATTGTCTCTCACCGTACAGAAAGTATCCTGAATAGAAGCCACAGAGATTCAGGGTCTCTGACCAATATCAAGAGAGCAAATGCTGATGTAGAAATAATAACACCACGAAGCCCAATGGGAAAGGAAAATATGGTTACCTTCAGCAACACTTTGCCAAGAGTCAACACACCATCCTTGGAAGATCCAGCAAGACGAAATGCAACAATACACGCATCAATGGATTCTGCCCGTTCCAAACAGCTGCTTTCCCAGTGGAAGAACAAGAATGAAAGTCGAAAGTTGTCACTGCAAGTAATAGAGACTGAATCTGGCCAGTCACCACCAAGGGCTATCGAAATGAGGTCAAGCTCAGAACCTTCCAGAGTGGGTGTAAATGGTGATCATCACGGCCCAACTAGCCAATACCTGAAAATTCAACCTGGCAGTGTACCAGGTTGTAACAATTCAGGTCTTTCTGGTGGGCCAAGGGTCTCTATTCAGTCACGACCTGGCTCATCCCAGCTAGTGCATATTCCTGAAGAGACTCAGGAGAACGTGAACACATCGCCTAAAAGTAGTTCAGCTAGAGCTAAATGGCTGAAAGCTGCTGAGAAGAGTGTTGCATGTAGAAGCAATAGCCAGCCAAGAATCATGCAAGTAATAGCCATGTCTAAGCAGCAAGGAGTGCTTCAAGGCAGTCCAAAGAGTTCAGAGGGAAGCACAGTCACCTGTACAGGAGCCATCAGATATAAAACTTTGATAGACCATGAGCCAAGTAGCATTGTCAGAGTTGAGGCCCATCCAGAAAATAACAGACCTGTAATTCAGATGCCATCAGAAGGTGAAGGAAGTGGGTCATGGAAATGGAAAGGTCCTGAAAAAATCACCCTTCGTCAAACATACGAGCTAAATGATCTTAACAGAGACTCTGAGAGCTGTGACTCCTTAAAAGACAGTTATGGGTCAGGTGACAGGAAAAGGAGCAACATAGATAACAGTGAGCACCACCATCATGGAATCACTACGATAAGAGTCACACCAGTGGAGGGAAGTGAGATTGGCTCAGAGACTCTGTCCATTTCTTCTAGCCGGGACTCAACACTTCGAAGAAAAGGTAACATTATTTTAATCCCTGAGAGAGGGAGCAGTCCGGAGAATACCAGAAACATCTTCTATAAAGGCACATCGCCCACACGAGCATACAAGGAATGAGAGGAGACACATCAGCTGGTCCGTACCACCACAAAGTAAACACATCTTGACACAGGTTCTGCTCTCTTTGTTTTGAGCTGATATTTACCTTTGATGTGCCAAATTACTGACCAGCAGCTCAACTGCTGTTGAATACTGCTGACGTGCAATGTGCATGAGCCTGTGGAAAGCATGTGGTGGAGGGAAAAGCACAATGCCAGAACCTAACTAATGTGAAACATTTTCAGGCAACTTGTTTCTTCAGACTCAAAACATTTATCTGAGGGTGATGGTGTCAATTAAAACAATGGTCTTGAACACAGACACTTTATTTCCTGAATGTGCCAACTTTTTATTTTATTTATATTTGTGTCCAAAATTGACTGAATTTTTCACAGCAAAGGCTGTATCAGTAGTATATATTCACCTTTGCAGAATTTGCACCAAATCTTTCATACAGGATGGTGCTGATGATAACTTTACATGTTTTGAAAAATTGCATACTTATTAGACTCTACAAATATATGACATTGATGTGAAGTTACTTTAAAAGTAATATTGCTAATACTATGATGATGCTGGCTGCATTCATTTAGCATAGGAAATATTTACAGCTTTGTTATAGTGGATCTGTCACATTCAAAGATCGCAAAGGTTTTGTGTAGTTCTTTAAGATGTCTACTGCAACAAACAATGTGTGGGTGACATTCCATTAGAATGGAATAACTATCTATTTTGAATAGTTTTGCTGCTACTGCTCAACTTTTGTTTAAGAACAGGTGCTACTAATGAAGAGGCTGCTTCTTAGTGGGCTAACTTGTAAATTGTTTTAAATTATGTTTTTAAGGGGTCTTTTAAAATACTACAAGTAATTCAGATTTTACATTTTTAAACCTCTTACTCTGTCTTTCAGCAACCCTTCAATTTTTCTATTAGTTTTTTAACCATATAATGCAAGACACCAATAACTGCAAGATGTGCAAATGTGAAAGATGAGCCACAAGTAAAAAATAAATGGCCACTTTCCTGACCAGCTTCCAAGGAGACAGTAATTATTATCAAAGCTCACACTTAGAAGCAGTCATTCACCTCACTTGCTTAGTATGCCACAAGAACAATCACAAGTTTCACCTCAGTTACCATCATTTAGGGAATTTATGCTTCACTTTAAAAACGGAATGCCTTGGTATTGCAGAATCACTGAATGAGTGTTGCATTGTGCCACTACTGCTGTTCACCTCCCTTGAGACACCCTCCAGAGCCCTCTTAAGCATTATATTTTTTTTCCCCACCACTGCCACTTAAGAATATGGAGGGTCTCTGCACTTGAAAGAACATGGATTATTTTAGTAAATTGAGCTGTATCACAAAAGAATTTGCCTGCTAAAAATCTCCATTGCCAAAAACTGTTGAAAGGATAAGCTCTGAAAGGAATAAGCATAGCATGTCCTGGGCATGCTTGAAGATATGCCTCACTACATTTGGCTCTGACTTAAATAAGTTAAACCATGAAGGAGCAGTACTCATCCAGTGCAGCTCCTCATTCTCTCCTAGATTATTTCCATCTGAAAGAGAACTACCATCTGCCACCTCCCAGCTTCCCTGCTAGGAGGGGGAGGGAATGGCTTAGCAGTCCCTTCACTGAGGAAGTAGTAGGAGGTCAGGTCTGTTCTCTGTCTTGAAAGGAGTGTTTTGGTCCAAGTCCTCTTCTGATTTAGGGTACCAAAGAACCAAACACATACCACATAGTTAGAACCTGTCTACAGACCCTACCCCACAGAACTGAGGAAAAGCCCACCCTACCCCAGCAAGTAGGAGGCAGAAGGAAGAATCATCCCATCCCAAGATAAATAGCACAACACACACACAGACCAAAACAAAAAAAAACCCCAAACCCTCAAAAACCAAAACAAAATCCCAACCCCAATCCTAGGTCATTTCAGAGGTATAAGGATGGTGTTTACTAATCTGTATAGAAGAAGGGATTCAGAGTCAATGGAAAGCTTTATATACCTTCCCAGTTACGTAGGTGCTCCAGGCTTATCCGAGTGCTGTTGGCCAAGCCTGTCAAGCAATGCTTCCCTCACCTGCCCATCACCCAGTGCTGTGGAAGAGTGTTGGTCCTTAAGGAAATGACCACACTTTTCCTGCTAGTATTAGAAGATGACCCCATCACACATTTGGTGATTGGGAGGAAGTATTCTGCAGGTTACTTGTATGAAGCTAACCAGTAGGGTTGCAGCATATTGTGTACGTTAAAGGTACAGTATGTTGAAGACACACTTTAAGGCACATTAGCTGGGAAAATAATCATAGATGCCAGGGAAGGGGGGGGAAAAATAAAATAATTTTTTACAAATATGTTCTCAGACTCTAGTATTTACAAGTCAGGATTTGTTTTTTCTTTTTAAAATGATGACTCTTTAGTCCTTGGTATTTAATATCAAATTTTGTACAAGGTTCCTATGAATTACAAACCCTTGGATTTTCATGAACAAAACCCTTTGGATTTAGTTTAGTCTAGGTACATGATAAAGCAGGTGATTAGCTTTAAAGGAATGGGTAAGACACAATCACTGTTGGCCTATCAATGCAGGGAAATAAGATGCAATCATTTGTTAGTTTGTATGTGCAGGGGAAAAGAACATAAGATGAACCTGGAAATAATGGAAAATTGAAATGGAGAATAATGGCAATAAAGCAAAGATTAGAAAATGTTCCCTCTGGCAATTTAGCTGTTTTGGAAACAGCAGGATTCCTGGTGGGAGTGTTTGTTCTTTATTCCTTGGTTTTAGTCAAATATATAATGGCATATGTGTTGCTTTTATTACTCTAAAACTTGCTGCACTATTTCAAGTGCAGTGTGATATTTTTCCTAAGGTTTCCTATTTCTTAACAAAAGATTTTAAAGCTCTTGTGTAATCATTGGAATTGTGTTTCTTTACATAAATATTGATATATTCTTTTTTACTCAAAGTGCCAAAGGCTACTGTTTTTAATAATGGCTTATCAAATTATATTACGTTAGAGAGCAGAAATGTAATAATATATACATTGGAACTCAGACCTCTGCATGTATATTTGATAAGGAGCCTTTTGTAAAATTACTCTTTGTTTACATTCCACTGATACCTTAATTTAAAATTAATCAAATTAACAGGTGACATCTTAGTGTTCTGATTTTCTTACTTGCTAACAGGCACGAATTTCTTTGTTAGGCTGTGCTTTACTGAGAAAAGAATATACTCAAAAATAAAATATGTTTTTAAATGAGAATTCTCTATATAAAGTATTGTGTTTAATAAAATGTTATGCAATGTTTTCAAATGGAAAAGAATTTGTAAATTGCTATAAATGTATTTTGTTAAATAAGTACAGATCAATGCTACTGTGTGAGTTTATTGTGCTAACATCATGAAAATAAAGATAAAATTCCTCATTGATACTCCGTCATCTCTGTGGTGAAGCAAAGTCTCATTCCTCCCCAAATTATTTTTCAATATTGAGTATCTCATCACGCGTAAGGACACATGTGAGGACATGTCTGCTAGATCACTCTGCAGAACCAGCTGCATTGCTAAGCCCCTAATGCCTCTAAACCACCTTGCTAGTGTTGGGTAGCGCTGCCAGACACAGTGAATCGCACCTTGGATTTGTGAATAAGAACAGGGCAGATGTCAGGAGCAAACCTGAGAGGAAGGGCTCTCCACAGGGGAAGAAGTTAGGATGCAGGAAACAGCGGGTGACATACACCCTTTGCTAAACAGTGAAAAATGGTGTATGAAGCAGCACACTGTCAAAATACTGTCTGATCTAGAAGCCACGCAAGGTACGTAACAGCAAACACTGTCTCCAAGCCTGTCTTGAAACACCCTGAAACAGGGCAACAGCAGGGCCCTAAGTGCCTGGGGTGGAAGACACTGCTGTAGCTGAGGCTACATGGACATTGCCAATGCCATAATAAGGACCACAGGGACCATCAGGGCCCCTGCCGTACACGGCAGCAAAGCAAACTGACTTTGAGAAGCTTTCCCATGTGTGCCGGGGCCTTTGGGCAGGCTGCCACTTTGTACCTGTGTGTCCAGCAGGTGACCTGCCTTGGCTGGGGTGGTGGAGGGACTGGGCAGCTGTTGGCGCTGCTGGCTCCAGCCAAGCACCACACTGCCGAGTGGTACAACAATGTCCTATGTGCGCAGTGCTCCCAGTGAAGGCATGCTGGGGTTGACTGGTGTCACTCCCAGTTGTGGTGCCGATCTGGGTCGCTTGGCAATCCCTATCCCAGGACTTCCATGACTATTTAAGACAGTGGCCCTCAGGCAAAAGAGAATTGGAAAACAGTACGTTGTTTCTTAGAGAAAGGGAGGTGTACGTACAGTTGTGATACTGCTCAGTCTGTGCTGACTGAGGGAGCTCTCTGCTTGTGGCTGGGGCTGGAGAATGTCCTGACCCCACTGCATGAGTAGCAGTTTCAGGAGAGGCCTTTCCTTTGGCCAGCAGCAGATGCTGGTGTGGCAGCACGTTATCTGCCCCAGCAGACGACTGCCTTGAATGAGCTGTGTGAAGCATGAGGGCTGGGAACCAGTTATGGTGTCCCACCCTCTGGGACATGTATTGGTAGCCTGGGAAAGCTACAGGCAGTGATGGCCCAGATATGGCTCAGGAAGGAGAAACCTCCCTACCTTCAGCCTGGGAAGGAGTGCCAGAGAGTAAAACAGATCCCACTAGGATATGACTCTGCTGAAAGCTGATGTCTAATTCAAGTCCAATCCGTTGTTCTCTGGGAATGGCCCCTTCCGAGGACTACAAAGGGGCCTAGACAATTAGTTCAAACATTTTAAAAGGCATACTTTAAACACCCAAAGTTAGGCTAAAAATTAAGTCCCCTTCTGAAGGGTACCTTTGATGTAGAGGTTATATTATAAAGTGTGATCTAAGATGAGAAATTACCCTTACTGACAAACCTTGTCCTATTCTCTCAGATCCCTTCGGCTACAGAAACACTGTCACTAAATTAAGAGAGTTCACTGTGATACAGACTGATAACTCTATCTAATAATGCAAAGGAGTTTTCAAAGGTATGAGTGATTAAAATGAAACTTAAATCTATTTTGTGCTTGATTTTAAAAGAGTTTCAGAGGTCTTGATATAAGAAGCCACATAAGACAAGATTGTACCATAATCAGTTTGGTATAGTTTTATGAAGACCTTTTATACGACAGATCAGTGCACAGCTAATTTGGCAGGAACATTTTAAAGGCATTAGAACTCTGGTTCATAAAATCATGAATAAAATATCTTAACAAACATTATGGCACAGAATGTATCAAGCATTGGACAAAACCAATACATGTCTCCATACAAGCACATTCAAAATGAAAGGAAAGGAACTCCAGTTTCATACATGTGCATGCAGACATGCAGACAACACAAAGTTAACATGTTCAAGTTGGGCTTTAGAAAGAGAAAGTTAAACAGATAATCTAAATTGAGGAACAAATTGTGGCAAGGCTGCAAATACTCCCTCTAAAATTTTTGTGCTTTGCCCGCAGTAATCTCTTCAGGCATTCCAAATATGCATAAAGACATTATTTGGTTACACCTCCCCTAAAAGAAATCTGTTCCTCCAGTGGTTTGCCATAAAGAATAACAGTGCACATTCCAAGGCTTTACCAGCATAGCACTGCTAAAAAAAGAAGTTAAGATGAGAAGTCATCTCAGAACTCAAACAAGTCTGCTCAGACCTAGAAACCATCTCTAACGTTTGAGGGGAAAAAAAAAAGAAAAGAAAAGAAAAAAAAGAACTTTTTTTTTTCTTCCCCGCCACAGGAAAACCTCCCTACCTTCAAAGGCCAACTGCCATTCAGTTTTTTCCAACTGTATTACTTTTCCAGTGATGCTCCGAGAGAAATGAGATCATGGGGATTTGTGGATCTGTCAAGTCTCTGCAGCTACTAAATGTTGCATAAGGGAAAGCTCTGCTCTCTCACCAAATCATTCAGAGGAGACTGAAGCATATCTGGGTGCAATGTGATCAACAGAATTTGATTCTTTTCATATTTCTGTTCCTGCTTCAAACTGAGCTTGTTGATTATTATGTCTCTTCCTATTATGTCTCTTCCTACACTGAACAGGGGCCAGAAAACTAGCTCTGCTAAAAGAATAACATCGCACAATTGGGAGCAATAGCTTTGTTTATTTTTAGCTGTAGAGTATATGACAATATAATCAATGCTTTGCAAACAATAGCCATATTTAAATTTTCCCTAAAACTAGTTACAATTTTTTTCAATTACTACAGCCTGTTTACCAGTCTTCAGTATGCATTCTTTTGGTGTTCTTTCATATACATATTCATGTGATGTTCAAGTGCAATCAGTGCTTTCTTAATCCTTCTTCAATTATTCATCAAATAATTGAAGACTAGGTCACTGTAAAACAATTAATTTCCTCCATGGTTAAGATACAAAATGTGTGTAGTTTACAAAGTCTCCTGAGCTCTTGTCATTGGGAGGGGGGCAGGAAGGAACCAAAGGAAATGATGAGAGCATATTTTAATCTGTGAAGTGATACAAAAGCTACAGGAATCCTTTATGAGATTCAAGATTAAAAATTTGGAAAATTACAACAAGGAAGAAGAGTAGTTCTTCAACACTGGACATGGAACTAACACAACTGAAATACTTCAGAACTCATGAGAGGACCATATTGCGAGGACAAGTTCACACAGTGGATTTCTAGAAAGGCTGGTGAGTTGGGCAGTAGCAGTTGTGGGCCACTAAGCAGTGTTAGACTGTAAAAATGGCCTGTTATACAGAAAAACCTGTAGAGAGACATGGCAAGAGATCTGCTGCTGCTGTAGAAACAGAACTAGCTACTAGATATACTGCATCGTTACTACACTAAGGGCAAACCATGTGTGGTGGTTTCACTTGGCTAGCAGCCAAACACAGCTGCTCACTCACTTTCTGTCCCAAGCCGGGGAATAGGGGAGAGAACTGGAGGGGTAAGCGTAAGGAGACTTGTAGGCTGAGATAAGAAAGATTTACCAATTGAAATGAAATAATAACAGTAATAATAGAATATACAAATGAATTATCCACAGTACAATTGCTCACCACCTGCTGGCCCTAACTGTCCTCAGCCAGTGATCCCAGAGCAGAGACAGCCCTGAAACTGCAGTACAGTACAGTGTAGTACTGTGAGTAGTACTACAGTGAGTCTGAGCAACCCTAGTACAGTGAGCCCGAGCAATCCCCGAGAGAATCCCCTGCTTTCTGGTCAACCCTCATTAATATACTGGACATGACGTTATATGATATGGAGTATCTCATTGGCATATCCAAATGCCAATTTTGGGGTTTGCTAATTACCCTGCTTCCCCCCCCCAAGTCCTTTGCACTTGCAGACAGCAAAACACAAAGTCCTTGGACTTCCAGCAACAACTAAAAATATTACCATCTTATCAACATTCTTCTCATAACAAATCCCATACTGCAACCAAAAACCAGCACTATTCTAGCTACTGAAAATAAAATTAACTCTATCCTAGTGAAACCAGGACACCACAGATCAGCAGTGTACCATGAACTGCATCTAACTTGCTTACTTGGCATACTTTCTAACAGGACTTAACTAGTGGAAAACTGGGCATGAAAATCTTTCAAAAATTAAGAATTAAATATAATTTAATCTGATGTCCGGAGTGCTTTGCATCCTCAGAAAAATGAAAAAAGTTATAGTGCCTGATCCTTCATTTCTTACCCAGGCAATACCCCTATAGGAGCTACAAGGTGCTTTACTTGTGCAGTTTTCATACCTATTTTCCACAGAAATAAGTTCAAATTCCATATTTCTAATGCAAGACCATCTCTCCTATTCCAATCAATGGTACGTTCTTGTACATAAGGAATCCAGCTGCCAGAACCACACACTACAACACTGCACATCTCATCTGCTATTATAGCCATTCTTGTACCAGTCTTGTAAAGGCTTACCAGCCTGTTTCATCTGAAGTGCAACTGATTTATGTGGAATCAATTAACTCTTTGAACAAATAAAAATAAGCCAGGGAATTTTCTAGCTGCTGCCTCCACTTACAGCTCTGCCCAGGTAAGCAATCCTGACGTCAAAATGTGGCACAGGCATGGACGCATATACAATTGACAGGTGGATAAAATTAATTTCTAAAATATTAAAAAATAAAAAGAAGCATTCCCTTGAAATGACTGGAATTATTTTATGATGTGGATTCACATAGGCTCAGTACAGCCCTGGCTCTCCTTGTTCCAGCATAAATAGTCTGTGTGAGGCTTTGGGCTTTAGAAATTGTTAGCAATAAGAGCCTGGGAAATGACAAACCTGGGGTAGTAGTAGCAGGGGTCAGTAACTAACCAGCAAGTAAATGGCTGACAACCAACAGAACAAGGACAAGAGGAGAAGATAATGAAGTCTGGAAACCTTTGCTGATTCCAATTTCTTCCATTCTCCTTTAATGCTCTTAGAAAAGCAGAAATCCAAGCATTTTTTTTAATTTTATACTATCTAGCACTCCTCACCATAGCACTGATGCCATGTCCTAGTACTCTCCCTTCTTTTCTCACAAAAAATACAGCTCCATGAAATAAGTTGTGTTTACCCATTTCTTCCTTTTACCATATTATTACTTTTCTTTTTCCTTAGATTGCACATGTTCTGGGAAGCACAATATATCCCTGTGTTTGCCATTACACAGTGAGAAAGACAGTAATTGTAACCTATATATGGCCATAATATATATGTCAAAAAGTGATCCTAGGGGCTAATCTCTGCCAAGCATTTACGTGCTGGCAGTCAGGACACCAGGGAAGGTACTGCATAACCCAACATAAACTGCTACCCCATCTGCCCATTGAGACAGTATTAGGCCCTACTCTATTGGCAGATGAATCACTGGCAGCATTATGCTTCTTTATCTACAGAAACAAAAGCTGACTGACACATACTTCTGGCAAGCTGATACTGCTTCAAGGTACTTATTTTTAATTCTCTCCATTCCTTCTCTCTCTACTAAGAAAGGACAAAAAGATTCTACAGAAGGGAAGTGCAAATAATGTGCTGTACCACCACATGTAGCTTTCAAAAAAGGAGTGTCTTCCAAAGCAGATCAAATAATCAGCGCTAACAAACCATCAATGCAAGCAGGGGCTAATTACTAACACTAATGAATGAAAGCGGCAGCATTTCAGCTCTCCTCTTAATATTAACATTTAAAACCTCAAAATGAGAAACGTTCTAGCTGGAACCTAGCAAATGTCCTAACCCTCTCTCTCACCAATCTGTCTTCCCTGCCCATCAAATCTAATTGACTGACAGGTAATTTATATGAGCCTTTGTACTATGTAAGCTCCAGTAATTCCTTCTTTTGAAAGCCTTTCA